>NW_002476556.1:0-35996 GCF_000189635.1 Tetrahymena thermophila SB210
ATTTATTTGTGGAATGAAGTTCTTCTTATAAAAATTTATTTAGTATTTATTTATTACTAGCTATTTATTTATTTGTATCGAAAAAGAAATTAGCCATATAATCTGAAATAATTTAAATTTTAAATTAAGCGTTTGTTAAATGTTACCGACTATATATTTTATTCATTCAGCTATTTAAATTTATTTTCCATAAATATCAATTACTCCTCTCTATAAGTAAAATATTTATTTTTTATATTTTCTTCTATCAAATTTGTCAATTATTTTACGTAAAGTCTCTATTCGTTCATTATCATATTAGAATTTAAAAAGTTAACTTTTTAAATGAAACTATCTCAAACATTTACTTGCTATTTTATTATGAAATTTGTTTAATATCTATATCAACTCAAAATAAGTAATTACTTCCTATTTTATTTTCAATTTATAGACTGTGTATTAATTAACTGACCAAAAGCTCAAAAAATTTACAATCTGTATTGAAAATTAAATAATGTTTTCTTTTATTGCAGTTTCAGTTATTTTTACATCCTTTTTTAATTATAGTTTGTTTAGACATATTTTTAAATCAATCAATAATCATCTTTTATTACCATCTATTTTAGATATTCATTTTTATTTAATATTTTATTGAACACATTTTAAAAATTAAATTAATTAAGAAAATTAATTTCTAAAGAAGTAAGCAATGAATAAATAAAGAAATATTAAATGTACCCTCTATTTCCAATTTAAAGTTTGATTAGAATCTACTTTTAGCAAACTAAACCAAAATTAATTACATCCTATTTTATGTTAAATTAGAGTAAATATTTTTGATAAAAAATTGTATGAAAATATTACTATCTATTTATTATACAAATTAAAGCTAATTCAGAATATTCTCAACAAAATAAACTAAAATTACATCCTGCATTTATTTTAATAATAACTTATAGCAAAATATTCAAGATAAAGTATATTTTATGAAATTACTTGCTATTTATTTTAAATTATTTGAAATAAATAAATAAATGAATAAACCAGGTATATTAGAAAAATAATTGTTACCTCCTAATTTAATTTAAAAATGAATAGATTGATTATTTTATAGACTTATTTCATTATATTTTTATCAAATCAATTTATTGAAATGTAATACTAGCTAAATTTATATTTATTATTAATTAATTAATTCAATATTTTTATAAAATAGCAATTTTTACTCGCTTTTGTATATGTTTTAGTAAATAAATCCTTAATCCTTATCTATTTATTTAACTCTTTTAAATCTCAAAAATTTACTAACTTTTTATTTATTTTTAGTAAAATAATTCATCAAATTGTCATAAAAATCTTTTTTTAAATAATTACACACTGTTTTTATGTCAAAATTAGTTAAATATCTTAATTCTTCAATTTATTTATTTAGTTATTTACAAGCTATTTTCATATAAATTTATTTATCAAAAATTAATCAAATTATTTTAATCATATTTTTTACATCCTATTTTTTATATTTTAATTAATTAATTAATTGAGCATCTTTTAGTCTACTAAAATATTTCAATCATATTTATTTATTACAAGCTTTTTTGAATATTTAAAATAATTAATTAATTGAGCATCTAGGATTCTAAGTAAAATATTTCAATCATATTTATTTATTACTGGCTTTTTTGAATATTTAAAATAATTAATTAATTGAGCATCTAGGATTCTAAGTAAAATATTTCAATCATATTTATTTATTACCAACTTTTTTGAATATTTAAAATAATTAATTAGTTGAGCATCTTTGATTCTAAGTAAAAGATTTGATTTATATTTATTAATTACTCCCTTTTATTAAAAAATATTTGAGAATTGAAAATCTAAAATAAAAGGTAATAAATACCTGCTATTTTAATATATAAAGGTAGTTGAGTATATCAGAATAGAAATTGCACTAAAATGTGTAAATTATTCAAAATTTACAGACTATTTTAAATTTGAAAGTGATTGAGTTAATTCGTTGAATGAGTAGAAATTAGAAAATCATACTATCTATTTATTTATATATTTATTTAAGGATTAATATTAACATTATCTTAACTGATTATCATAAAGTAAAAATCTTACCCTCTATTATTGCATATGAAGAAGAAGTATAAGATTATAAAAATAATCAGAAACATTAGGAAAATACTTGCTGTATTGTATTATTTATTACAAAAAAGGATCCATAATTTAATAACCATAAACATAATTGAGTCAAATACATCCTATTTTATAAATAATAGAAATCAAAAATCTCATTCTAAAAAATATTATTTAAGTTATAAAAATATTTTAAAGACATTTGGCCTTCTTAGTTAACTTTTTATTTGAGAATTTTAGACACTAATTTAAAATAGTTAAAAGCTTAAAAAAAAAAAAACACTGTTTAATTATCAAAATGACATTTTCAGTTCTGAATTAATCATTAAATAAAGTAACTATAAAATATTCTTTTGAATTTTGTTTTATAGAATACAAATAAGTAGGGTCCTAAAAAAATACTCTAGTTTTTCAAATTATGCTGTTATTTTTTTCACTTACTACTTTTTCTTAAAACTTTCTGTATTAATATCAATTTCGAACCCTATAGTATTTATTATTTTACTAAGTCAATATTTCTAACTCAAGAAACAATTTTGCGAGAATAGCTATAAACAAATTTTTGATTTTGAAAAATTTTATTCTTTTTCTTTTTGTGCTTTCTAAAGAAAGTTATATGATTATATTTGAAATCATGCTTCTCATTTTTTGGGTTCCAAATAAGTAATGCTTAATAGGAATAGATAACTTAAAAAGGCTATTTGCTTTGTTTTGTTTTGCTTTTTGTATTTAGTTAAAGTAAAAGCTCATTTTTTAAATTAAACTTATTAAGATTTCCATTTCAAGATAAAATAAAAATTGCCAGTTTTATTCTTAGTCATAAATCAAGTAATTTATTGTTTCTTCATACAAGTTGATGAAATAAATAAATTACTTGGTTGGTTTTTTGCTAGCTTATTAATCAATCTTTATTTGCTCTTGATTTTGCTAATTATTCTGAACGTCTGATTTTTTTTCTATTTTTTGATTCTAGATTTAATCTTGGTGACCTTATACTGGCTATTTCTAGAAAACCTATTAAGAACTTGCTTATTAATTTGAAAAAAAAGGTTAAATATTCTATTTTTAATTTCCCTATTTCTCCTATTGATTTAACAAACCATCTATTACTTTTTACATTTCCTTTATTTATTAGTTTAATTCATTAATAACTGCCTCCTATTTTTCATTAAAAAATTAAAGCAGATTAAACAAATATCTATCTTTATTAAGTAATAAAATCAACATGTTTTTATTTTTATCCATCAATCTAAGAATTGAGATATTAGACTAATTCCTTTTCATTTTTACTTTAAAAAAATTTATTTAATATTTTTATAAAAGGAATTAAAAAAGTACATGATTGGGTAAAATTTATTCTCAAAACCCTGAACATATTCAATGTCTTATCTAAACTATCTGATGTATTACTGAGCTTCTGCATCATCCATAACTTCAATAAATTTGCTTTCTAAATCAAATTCAAAAGAAACAATTCCTTTTAATACTATTAAAGCTTCCTTAACCTTTAACCTCTCTCTTGGAATGAATTTTGTCAATCCATCAATTATGTATCGAAGCTATTTCTCATAAGCAAGGTTTTAGAAGTCTGCATTATATTGCAAAGGTTGGTGCTTGCTAAAAACTAAATTCGCTTAAAATCCTGAAATCATTGTATATAACAAATAACCTATTAACCAAAAAAAAAACATTTACAAGAGATACATCTATAAATTCATGAATGATTCATGTGTATATTTCAATTAATTACCTAAAGAACATGCTTCACTCTTCAAATTAATATTATAAATTTTAATAATATTTATAAGTTTTTATCTATAAAATACTCTTTGACTTGGTTTTTACTTTACAGCTACTCCTAAGTTCTTGTATTCCTCAGAGTAAATATCAAATTTTGAGGGATCATAACATTCTGGAGCTTGGAATATAATATTTCCTTTCTTTAGATGAATTAATATAAATATAAATAAGTATCATAGCTTCATTTCTTATTTTGAGATGTAAAAAGGACTTTACATATTCATCAAAAGCATATCCAGATTATTAAGTGAGATTATCTGCAAATCCAAAATCAGCTTATTAATTAATTAATTTTATTAAATTTAAGATTAGAATAATACAATTAATCAAATATCAATGAAAGATTTACAAACAACTGCGTTTCCATTGTAATCAATTAGGATATTATCCATCTTCAGATCATTAACTAAGCATTTCTTAGAATGAATAAAGTAAAGACCCTCTGCAATATCCTTTGTGTATTTAATAGCAGATAACTCATTCAATCTTTAATTTTAGGTATTCTTAATAATATCACTCAATGTTCCTATTTTTTATCGAGATATTCCATTTAATTTATGCATTAAGAGATGGATGCTATAAAATTTTGAAGGTAATGAATGATATATACCTAAACATTCGGTAAGGACTAAGAAGATATAATCATTTCCTTCTATCTTGTGTAGAAGATTGGCTACATAAGGAGAGCCCTTGCATTAATTGAGCATTTAGATTTCTTACTAAACTTAACCTAAAATAACTTGATCAACATTGTCCTTTGAATCTTTAATAGGAATTCCTTTGATAGCATACCTCTTGTTAGTTGATTTTTCCTTTGCTAATACAACTAATCCTTGAGCTCCTTAACCCTAAAAATCTAAATTCATCATATCCTTTTTGCAATAACTCGCTCTTCATATCTTTGTAAACCATATTTTAGGCTTTACTCAATGTAGGTTCATTAATGTCAGAAACTTTTGGGATTTTTAGAATAAATAATGATTAATGCTGCTTATACTAAAAAATGTTTTGATTTATGGCTTTAAATTGATAGGAGGCCTTAAATTTAAAAAAATGATACTCTGATAGTTGAATATCATCAAATAATTATGGAAATTAAAAAAATGCAATTTACTAAGCAACTCTTGTTTTTGAAGCATTTAAATACCCTTATCTGCATACATCTATCTAATTTTCTATCTATTTTGGATATGCTGAAGTAGCTTCAACTTTACCATTTCGTGTTGCTATTGATTTTAGCTGATTTATTCCATTAGATCTACCTTATTTTACTAATTATTCTTTTACCTATTAATTTAACAAATTAATCAAATTATTAAAATATTATGAAGAAACAAAGAGCGACTTTAGTTTTTCTCAACGAATTCATAAACAAAAACATATGCATTAATTAATAGTATCATGATTACATATTAGAATATTTGTTTTTTGTTAATATTTAAGAGTAGCTAGCTAATCTTTTATTATGAAAAGTGAACATATTTTCAAAAACTTATTTATCTATATTTATAAAGCAAATAATTTTTTATTTAATGCTAAAAATAATTAATTTATATTATATATTGCTAATAAATAATCTAAAGGATTGGATTTATTTACACCAATAAAGTCTATTTCAAAAATATTAAATATGAGAATCTATGGATAATTTGATCTTTTTTAATATAAAGCTTTTTGATAACATTTAGTTAAAAATAGATATTTTTTCTATTAATTGTATTATTTTTGCTAAAAATTTTAATTATTTAATAAAATTGATTGTAAAAAATATATGAATTTATGTATTCATTTTTATAGTTATGTAGTTAACACAAAAATATTAAAGCTAATTAAATTATAATTTAATCATTCATATCAATTTTATATATAATTTTATTATTTAATTTGACCTGTCAGTGGTAACCATTTGATTTTTCTTACTTGGCATGAAATGAGTAAGTACTATTTATATCTTCTATATATATATATATATATATAGTACGCTAGAGTACTGCCTTTTTTAAGACTACATACACGAATAATAATAATATATTATATTTTATAATAGTTTTTAAAAAATTCATTTTTTCTAAAAAATTTATTTTTTTTAATTAGTAAGTAATATCATTATTATGTTACAAAAATAAAATATAAAGTAAAATATTTAAAACTAATAATTTTTATTTATAAAATGCTAATTTCAGAGCAATATTTTACTAGATACTTTTCACCATCTTCTTTTTTTGGAATTCTTGCTTTCTATGAATTTGCATACTCCTAAATCTTCATTACAGTTGGGGCAAGAGTGAAATTTATCTTTGACAGCCTTAACTGTTCCAAGAGTTAAAGTTGCGGTAGCTAAACCGATTAATCCTGGCGCTCTTTAGTATTTTATGTCAGTGACAACTAATTTATTACATTTAGGGCAAACTACTTATACTGGTTCAGAAGCCTTTGCACATATTTGCTTAGCACTTAGTTGATTTCCTTATTGCTATTATTATTACTATAATTAGGTCTAATTATTATACTCCTATTGTTAGTACATTTAGGGTTAATAAGATTGAGGTTATTGATAATACTATTAGTTATAACCATTTTATTTCTAATCTATTTGAGGTTAATTGGATAGTTATTATTATTAGTATTATTGCTATTATTAGCACATTTAAGACTAAGAACCGAATTATTATTGTTAATTATAACCATTATACATCATTTATTAATCGAAACCACCATTTGTAGTAGCAGGTTAAGGAGGTAAAGGTGGATATTTAGCTTATTATGGAAAGTATGGGTCTTAATACATTTTGTTAATGAGTTTTTTGCGTATTTTAGCTTTTATCAATTTGTTTGTTAAATTTTAATTATTAGTAATTCGAAGAGTTACTTTTTAAAAGAATGCCATTTAAATGGAAGCATTTTAAAAAATCAGAATTACTTATTGAAATTAAAGTAACGATATTAAAATCTGATGAAATTTTTGAAAGGATAAATAATCATTGTTTTTTGAATGAATTTTTTAATTGATTATTAAAGATTTGTCTATTTCTTAATTAAACACATTTTTTTTTACTTAAAAACCCTTTCAAAAGAAAGAAAAATTAATTAACTCAGAAATAGAAAAACAAATTTCTATTAATTTCTATTAATGCTCTATGAATACAGAATCAAATCAATATATATATATATTTATATTGACAAATTAATTATTATTAACTGGTTTTTTTTATGAATAGTAAAATAGAGTATGATGATTAGTTAATAAATATTACAAATTATCATTGAATTTTAATATTAAAATGATTGATTGTTAAAAGCAATAAATAAATGTTTCTAATATTTAATTTAATTTTCTTTAAAAGACTTTGATTAAGTTACTAAAGCAATTTCATAAAACATTGATATAAATTTAATACACTATTGGAAGAATAAATAGATTAATTAAATATGAAGCTAAATTTTAATGTGGAGCAAATATAATTTTATATATGCAATTTATGATATAAAAAACATATTTTTTAGCAAATATAAATAATATTTAAATTTAAAAAAATTTATTTTGTGAAACAAATATAAGAATAAAAATAAGAATTGCAAAAGGAACGAAATATTGGATAATTAAAATGAAATTAAAAAATGCTTGATAATACTTTTAAGATTTCATCCTATCTAGCTTAATGATCGATCTTTGAAATCTCAGTCAGAGATATTTTTTTTGAGAGCTTTGATGCCCATAATAGATATCATAGCATAAGGCATTAAAGCGGTTTCACAAATAGTTTTATATAGAACCTCATATTATCCCAGTTTTACTTATTTTGAAACTATTCCATTTTATTTTAAAAAATTATTGCTCATAATTTACTTTGATTATATGTACTTTTAAGACGAAATATGAACTAATTAATACTACTGATTTTTTAGATTATTTTTTACCATCAGATAAAAATTTTTTTAATTTCTAAATAAAATTTAGCTTTAAATTATATTATAAAATAAGAATTACTAAAATAATAAAGAAAACTACCATGTTCTCAACCCTATCAAAGTGTTTTTGTAGTTTTTATGAATTAAAATAATTATACTAAGGCTGAAGTCACCCTAGATGAAGATGACCTCTTTGTTTTGAATTCTTTAGTCCCCTATGAAAACATGTAGACAATCCTTGTTATCCTAAAAATGATCTTAATGATGAACTTATTAACTCACATATAAGATATATTAATTTTATTGCTCTGCTTACTAGAGACAAACCTGATTACCCTCAATTTTTATCTAATTTGCTTAAAAAATGTGAGGAAATTGCACAAGAAATGGAAAATTACATCATAAAAAGGCTTCATAAATATAATATGTATAAATATTATTTTAGTATATAACTAATAAACTCTATTTGCTTGCATAGCTTTATAAATAATGTGTTTTAACTATTAAAATAATAACAATAACAATAACTGTAACTTACTTTTTAAAGCAAAAAAAAGTAATTTTTAGATTTAAAAGCAAAAAAAAAAATATTTTCTATTTTTTAAAAATTAAAGCATTTTTTAAAAATAGGGATGAACAAACAGTTTTTATGGGTCTCTTTATAATTAATGATAAAAATAAAGTATAAAATTATGCTAAAAATATAATCAATTATCATTTTTTATAAAAATTAATATAAATTACATTATCAATTTTAAACCTATTATAAAATAATTTGTTTAAGAAATCATTAGTGCTATCAAATTCACTTAGTTTTAAATAAGAGGAGTCTGTCCTTCTTTATTTTGAATTGGATTTTAACTTGGACAAAAGAATATTACAGTTTACAGTAAATTAATTAGTTTATCGGAAAATTTCTGCTAACTTTTGATCAAAATAGAAAAAAGGGATTTCTAATAGAAATTAAAAAGTGATAAGAAATTAATCTAATAATTCTTCTTCTGCAAACTTAATTGGTATAAAATAATCTTTGTTTTTATTGTTTAATTAGCAGAGAGTTGGTAATAACATATAATCAATAATTCACTAATTCCAAAACAAATTAATTTAAAGTAAAAAAAATAAGTAAATAGGAAAAATAATTAAAATGTACTTTTTAAAATTTTATCTATTAATTTTAGCTTTCTCTGTTTTATAAACAAAATCATAATATGAATTAAATATGAAGGTAATTGGAGATGAAAATTGCGATAAGTATATTATATAATAGCTAAATCAATACAATATTAATTATTCTTGCTAAGGAAATAATATAATAGTAGAAAACTAAGATATAATAGCTTTTGAGTTAAATTTAAAAGATTCGAATATTTTTTCTTAGATAATAATTTAGGATGTCAAAGTTGTTAATATAAATAGTCTTAACTTAGAAAATCTTTAATCTTAAAATATGAATATGTTAATATCTTTTAATAGAATATAAGATTTAAAAATAAAAAATATTAGTATTTCTAAGTCAATAAAGTCCTTTTAAAATTTAATTAATGCCTATAATATTAATTAAATTACTGTAGGCTAAATATTTCTAAAAGATCTTTTCATCAGATAAATTAGATAAGCAATTTCATTCACCTCTACAATTATTTAAATAGATTAAATAAGCTTAATTAACTCTTAAGTGTGTTAATTATATTTTTATGGTTATGATAAATTAATGATAAATAAGATTTAAAAGATACTAAATGCAAGTTTTATTCAATTTAATGAATGCTTTGTGGATTTTATTTTTCAATCACTTAATGAAGTACATATTTTGACCATATATATAGATATAAGTTATATTAATACCTCTCTTACGAAGATATTTAATACATTTGCTAAATTTTAAATTTAAAGAAATGAATCTGGCGAAGGATCAATATTAATAAGTTTGATATAATTCAAATCATCTTTTGTTGCTTCATCATATATTGAAGTCATATAGTTTAATTAAAATATTTTATAAAATAATTTATTGATTATTGAATTGATTTATTAAAAAAATGATAGTAATAGCTCTTTATAATTAGATGTATAATTTATAAAATATTTTAATATCTATAAAATATCTTTAGAAGGATTTTCTGACTCTATTTAATCTAATAACTATGAAAGTTTAATTAAATCTTTTAGTACAGTATTTATTAATATTTATTCTATATCTGTGTTAAAAAGTGAAAATATAAATGGACCTATTATTTAATGCTTGAATTCTTAATATGTTGAAATAAAAAGTATGTCCTTATCAAATTTAATAATTTATTCTAGCTTTCTTGATTTAGAAAATATTTAATATTTGTCTTTCTATAATATTGATATAGTAAACACAACATTTTATGGACATTTGATAAATGCTTAATAAATTTTATCTTTTTCATTAAAATTTTTTAATATATAATAAATACTTATCAATTCAAAATCGCTAATTAATATAAAAAGTGTAGGCGATGGCATCTTTTAAAATATTTAACTTAAAAAAATAGACACAGACCAAAAATAATCTATAATTTTCTATATCGAATTAGAACAACAATTAAAATAAAATAATATCACATTTTAAACAGTTGATGCAGATTTATTATCTAAAAGTAACTTATAATTCTTAACTTTAGATGGCTCGTATTATGAATTTTCTATGGAGTAATCTAAAATAATAAATGGTCTTCTATTACTTTTGGTGGTTGCTTACATTTTATTAACACTTTTAATACTAATTAATAGTAAAATATAAGGATTTAGGATACTACATTTAAATAGTGCAGGAGCAATTATTTAGGGGGTGCTATTTCTGGGGTATCTAAAATTTGGTCATAACGTAACTATTTTATTGAGTGCAGTAGCTAAATAGGTGGTGTTATATATGCTGTTTAGGAGTTAAATAGTGATATAAATGAGACCTCATTTGAATAAAATAAAGGTTATTTAGCAGCTAATATAGCTAATAAATCTCCTTTAAAGTTAAAAATCTTAGAAATTTTAGAAATAAATTAAATGAATTCTAATGATGAAAATTTATTTACATAAATTAATTCATATTTGTTTCCTGGACTCACCTATATTATAAGATTATCTATAGAAGTAGATGGAGAATAGCATAATCAATACAAAAATAACAATAATTTTGGTAATCTCTATTAACTTTTAGTTTCACCTTCATAAAATTTTATTTCTTAAACCCCTACTCAACTTTATTCTATCAACTTTCCCTTTATTTTATGGTCTGCAAGAGATATATCTTAGTGGTAAGTAAGAAATAGAATTGGAAGCTATTTAGATTTATTTAGCCTAGCTTTATACTTTAAAAGAAAGTTAATATAAAATATATAATGGGTGTAAAGAGCAAGGAATGGAAAAAGTATATTTAGATAAATATTCAAGCACTCAATTCATGTGTTAATACTGTGAATAAATGAAGGTAAGCTACTATGGGGTATGTCAATAATGTTAAGTTGAATATTTTTCATAATGTTATGGAAATTACTCTGAACTAAAATCATCATATTGGAGGTCAATATATTCAGTAGAGTCTTAAGATATTTACTATTGTTCTAATAATCCCTCAAGTTGTTAAGGAGGTAAATTAAATTTATTTAAATTTGATTGATAATAAAATTATTTATTTAACTATAATATTTCTAAATAAAGGTAGTGGAATAGGAAATGAGCTTTGCTATGAAGGCCATGTAGGAGCCTAATGTTTGGACTGTGATCTTTATGGTGCTTATTGGAATGAAAGATTTTCTAATGTGGGTTTCTTTTAATGTGTAAAGTGTAGTTCAATATCTTCTAATACTATAAAAATTATAGTATTGCTAACTATTTTGATGGTTAGTCTACCATTTATTTTATATTCTACCTTGAAAAAGCTTAAAAATGAAATTCTAGCACTTTATTTATCTAAAATGGGTATTTTTTTCATTCGGAAAACATTGCAGCAATAGACATTGACTTCTACTTACATTAAGATTTTACTATTTCATACTTAAATTTATTTCATATCAAATTAATTCACCAAAGTGGATATACTTTCTACTTTATTTTAGTTCTAGTTTTTACTCTACAATCCCTTAAGCTCCTCTTTTCTCTCTTTAAACTGCTTAATTTCTCAGTATAAACCTGAATCAACTAACATAGGATACACTGAACTTCTTTTAACATTTATGATCCCAATATTTATTTGCTCATTAACAATTCTTGTGTCAATTTGTTTATTTATTTTAAAAAGAAAGCTATTTAGAAGGAGCCTATATATGTCTATCCTCACTTTTATATATATGTTTATGATAGTTTTTTACTCAATTCTATTAGAGAAAACGCTTAGTAGTTTCTTTTGTCTAAAACTTGACAAGGATAAATATTATTCTCTTATTGACCTAAGTTTGGAATGTGGAAACTCTCCAGAACTCTATAGAATATAATGTCTAAGCTTAGTGATATTAATCTTATTTTTGGTAGTTTTTACATTTGTAGTCTTTGCAAAGCTAATTTAATCACGAAAGAGACTAAATAAAGTTAAAGTCATGTTTGCATTTGGGTTTTTATACATTGAATATAAAACAAAATTTTTCTATTGGGAGATGGTAAGAATTTTAGTGAAAAGCTTGATCATTTTATTATATGTGTGTTTGAAGTAATATCCTTAGATTAGTCTCATTATGATTTCTATAACATTATTTTCTTATATTATGGCTTTAATAAGATTTAATCCTTTCATTTCAGCATTTTTAAATAATTTAGAAACAATATCAATAATAATTTCAAACATGATACTTCTTTCGTCTATAATGTATTTGCAGTAGAATTAGGATGAAGATAATAATTTTCAAGATTTTAGAGTTGTGTTTTACTTAATAATTTAGATATGTAACATGCTGTTTTTCTTTTATTGTATTTGGCTAGTAATAACGTCTTTTCTAGAAAAATAAATATAAAAATTAAAAAAATGTATTAAATGGAGATGTATTTAAAGATTAAAATCTACAGATAATATGAAAATAAATAAAAATGTTAAAAAAATGATAGCATGTATGAAATAAATGCAAATAAGTTAAAAATTAGATTATTCTTTACAACCCTTGTCACACTATGATTTATAAAATGATTTAGATTGATAGGTAGATAGCTTTTAAAAAGTATCGCTTTGAATTAAAATTTTTTTGATAAAAGCGGGTTTATAATATTTTTTGTTAGGTATATAATCCATATTTTGTAATAAATAAATTATTAAAAAGTAAATTTTTTTAAATAAGAAAATTTTTAATCTATAAATATACCCATAAATATGAATTAAAAAAAATTGTAACATTTATAAATAAATTTCATACATGATAAATTTTATTAATTTTATTGTAATTTTTTGCTGATTTTTTTTACCGTAATATTGAATTATCAACTAAAAAATATGATCTATTGATCAATAATATATCAATTAATAGCTCTTAACATTTTCTATATAAACATATATTTACTATTTCATGTCAACCAGTCGACCAGTGTCTCAATTATTTTTTAGAAGTTTCCAACATTTTTTAATGGGCAATAATACTCTTTTTGATAAAATAAATAGTTAAATTTAATAAGAAAATAAAACAAAAAATGTATTACTTTTTGCGATTTATACTATTTATTTAAGGTAAAATTTTATTCTTAATTTTTCATTATGATCAGTTTGTAAAATTTATATAGAAGACTGCTAATTTGAAGAGATTTTTAAATTATTGTAGATATAACTTTTGATTTGATTGAATATTAATTGTATTATATTATAATAAAAAATAAATAATTTATATACTAAATTTATAATAAATTAGATAAATAATTAAGTTATTTATATATTGATATTAAAATTTAAAATTATATTCGTTTTTATACTATTAATTAAACTAAATTTATATTTAAAATACACCAACAATTTAAAAATTTTTTAGACCTTTTAAGCTTTTTAATCAAAAATAATAAATAAGTGATATTTATGATTTTTTTTAGCTCTTTATTTTAATTTAGCAAATCAATAAATTAATAAAAAAATAATTTTAAATTTTTGTAAACCAAAAACTTATTGATAGATAATAGAAACTATTGAAAGACAATACAATCAAATATATTAAAAATGAATACTAAAAGTATTTATTAAGATTGTAAAAAATCACTTTCTTTTAATTTTTTTGCCTTTTATGACTTAGCATACTCCTATTTCTGCGTTGCAGTTTGGGCAATAATGGAATTTATCTTTAGTAGCTGAAACTAATCCAAGAGTTACTGTATTAAAGGCTAGTGAGATCAAGCCTGGTGGTCTAACTTTTTTAATATCTGTTAAAACATATTTGTTGCAATTAGGACAAACCACTGATACTGGGTCAGAAGTATTTGCACAAATTTGTTTTGCTGTCAACTAAGCAGCTTATGGTTAGGATAGTTATTATTACTGTTACATTTAAGGTTAATTAGAAAATGGTTGTTATTAGTACATTTAAGGTTGATATTATTATGGATATGCTTAATATTGAGGATTGTTAATCATTTATTATTGGTTCATTTAAGGTTATACCACAGGTTGTTGCTAATATTATTAATATTAAGGATTATTCGCCATGTAATAAACAGGTTCGCCAACAGTTTAAGCTGGTTAAGGAGCTAGTGGTGGGTATTTAACTTAATTCTATTATTAGAATTGCTCTTAGTTCATTTATTTAGAAATAATGTTTTAAAATAAGGTTTTAAGTGTTAGTAATCTATTGGATTTTAATTTTTTATATTGAATTTGTCTGTGTTAAGGAAAGTCTTTTTTAATCAATTGTTTGAATTTTGATTAAATTTCTTAATTAAAAAATGAGTAAAGACCTATAAAAATCTGATTAGTTTTTTTCACCACAAAAATGAATTACATTAAACATATATATTATTTTTAATTAAATTTCAAAGATCTTTTCTACTCCTAATTAAATACGTCGAAATTACTCCAAAATGAATTGAATTTTTAATTAAAAATTAATTAAAAATAGACAAATTTCAAATTACATATTTTAATTCCAATTCAAAAATTAAACTTCAAATCTATTCTATTTCTTTATTAATTTCCTTTTCAAAGTGGAAATAGACTTGTTTATTAATTTAGTTCTAATAAGGCACTAAATAAAGGTTTAAGCCTTTACTGATATCAAATATATTCATTTTTTTTTAAAGTTTCTTTCAAAAATATTCAAATTCTTTCTAATTTAAAGTAATTAGAACTGAATTATTGAAATATTTTTAAAAAAAACTAAAATTTTCTTTTAAATAGCATTTCATATTATTAATATGCCAAAGAATAAATTTTTGAAAGCAGTACAAATTTATTTTTTACATGTCTGTCTTTTTAAATATTTAAATAAAAGCTTTTAAATAATAAAATTAAAAAAAATATTTGAAGAATTAAACAGAATAATAAATATTTAAAAAAAAGTTAAAGAAATATTCACTTACTATTAAAATATAAAGGGATATTTAAATAATGTTATTTAAAACTGATTATTTTTGAGATACTTTAAAAGTCATAAAAATAAATGTTAGAGATTTTTAATGGAAAAATTATATTATTTTGCTATCTTATTAAATATGCGATATTTAAAAAAATAAAGCATTTAGCCTGAGCTGGTTTTATATTAATTCATTATAAAATATTATTTTTATGCGTTTTTAGCTATTTTAAATTAACAATATAAATGTTTTTTTATTTATTTATTATAAAATATTGATTTTGTGCGCTACTAGCTATTTTTAATTAAAATTCTTAAGCAATCAAAATACTTTAATTAATTCATACATAAAAACAGCTGGAATGTCTCAATTTATAAGTATAATAATATAATATTTATCACCTATTTACTTTATAATAATACAATCAATATTATACAAATAGATTGATCTCAAACAAATAAAAATTTGTATACATTTTAATATTTTATATAAGGCAATATCACTTCAATATTTAATTGGTAAATTATATTCATTTTATGTTAAATAATTTTGCATTTAAAATCAATCATTCTTTTTTAACAATAGGCACTAACTAGACTAAAAATTTATGATTAATTTTATTTATATTTTGAGTATTAAAGTCTAAATACTTAAAATTTCTTTAAGTTTTGAATCTATCTGTTTAATTATTAATGTTTTCATATTCTAAATTTAATTTTATAAAACATAAAGAACTCAATAATTTTATATTTAAAATCAAATAAAAATTATTTAAGATACATTTTTTTAAATTTAATCAAGCATGCTTAATTAATTTTAACATAAATTAATCTTGAAAAACTAATAAAATAGAAAATTATTTAACAATTTCCATTTTATTAAGAACCTTAGAATGCCATCCATATTATCATTAAATTTATAAATAATAAATTTTTGCTAGTTCTATTTTAATAACTAAATATAACATATATTTTAATCAAAAGAATTTATTTATTCTAGAATTACAAATTTAAAAATCATAAAATATGATAAATATAAAAAAAATTAATTAGAAAATCCAGGAATTAAATTCTTGATTTCCTTCATCTATCTACAAGAATTTAAAGCCTGGAAATGAAATAAACATACAAGAATTAAATTTTTTGCTACTTTAATTATTTTTCATAATTTATTTATTCTGTCTATTATTTGTAATAATTAAATATTATTTAGAACTTAATTAAATTTTTTATTATTTTATAAATAAATTTTTAATTGACTATCAGCATAAAAAAATAAAGCTAAAAAAAAAAATGGAAGAAAAAAATAAGAGATTTGGAGATTTAAAAGAAGTAATAATATGCTTTTTATTCATTAATTATGATACAAAATCCTTACATTATTAAAAGTTTTAAAAATCAAACTTAAGGAATATTACTCATCTCTAATTAGATTTAGGGTAAATATTTATTTATTCATTTACTTATTTTTTAATTAATTTTAAACAAATGAAAAATATAAGAGAAAGTTGTCTTTATTTATCATAAATTTAATGCATCTATTTATCAAATAAAAAACTTTATTTATTTGATTTTAATTAAAACATTATTTATCCAAAATAAAATTTGGAGAAAATTCAAAATAGCTCACTCAAATACTTTTTTATTAATAAAAGAAACAAGATAAAAGGAGATGAAGGAGCAAAAGATCTTGGTATATCTCTAAGTAAGTGCACTGAACTCACTAATTTAATTATTTATATTTAGTAAACTTTATTGGTTTTAACAAATATTATTCAATTTATTTTATCTAAAATCTTAAATAGTTAAAAGAAGAGTTTTATTAAAATTAAATTATTTTTTTAAACAACTCTTTTACTATTTTACAAAACAAATCAAAAATAAATATTTAAAAAATTCAAATACTTTATTTAACTATATTCATTAAAAGTATGAATGAAATCAAAAATGAAGGAGCATAAGCATTCGGCTTAGCTTTAGGATCTTGTAAAAAACTCATTGATTGTAAATTATGGATTTAGTAAATTAATTGAATTTATATTTTTATATCTATTTGTATTTTAATTTATTAGCTTTTTCAAAAATTTTTGAATTTAAAAGTGAAAATTAAATCGGAGATATAGGAGCGTCTGGTATAGCAGCAGGTTTGAGCAATTTTACCTAAATTACAAGTTTAGGTTTGAGTTTACTGTAAGTTAAATTTAATTTTATTCTGTTTTATGGCATTATAGAAAAAATTAATTTATAAAATATTTTTAAATTTAATAGAAAAAATGAAATTGGTGATGAAGGTATTTTTGATATTGGGTTAGCCTTAAGTAAATGTAAGAATCTAATCAATTTATAACTATGGTTACAGTAAATAATTATTATTAAATTTATAATATATTTTTATGTTGCTACTATTATACTTTACCTTCTTTATTTAAGACAAATATTTATTCTCTAAGTATGGAGGGAGGTTTTCAAATAATTTATATATTTTAATAATGAAATTTTTGTATTAAAAGTTATTAAAGAAATTTTTTTTACAAAAATATTAACTTTTTGAAATCCACTCAATAAAAATTTAATACTAATTATTTTAATATAAAAAGCACAAATTAATTTGGTGATAAAGGCTTATCAGGCCTCCTAATAGGTTTGAATAGTTGTAATCAAATTAAGGATTTAGGTCTTAGCTTGAGGTATTTAATTATTTTTATTTTCAAATAATAAAAATAAATGAAAATAAAAAAAATGCTAAAATAGATTTTTATTAAATTATGATAATTTAATTTTTATTTTTGGTTTATTTTTATATTTAAAATTAATATAATAATAAAAAAAGTAAAAATAAAATTACTGATGAAGGGTATTTGAAAATGGACGAATGTCTATCAAGTTTAGTAAATTTAACATCTTTGCTTTGTGTTTTCAAGTAGAATTATTTTATTTTCATTTTTGATGCTTTATCCAATAAATAATTAATTAGTGATAATGAAAAATTACTCAAGTCGAGAGAAATGATGAATTGCAAAAATGTTAAAGTGCTTAGACTAAGTTTTTGGTAAAAGCAAACTTTTTTATTTTATATTTTTACATCTCATAGTATTTTTTAGCTTATTCAAATTAAAAAATTTCATATACATCGTCAAGTTTAATTTTTTAATTGTATGCTTAAAATGTTTTCAAAATTAATTTAAATAAAATTTTAAATATAGTTTATGCTCATCAGATGAAGAAGATAATAAACACTATAGAAAAGCTTTTAAAATCAAAAGGCTAGTTAAATTATCTTTATATTAATGAAATTATTTTCATTTATTAATAAATATTTATTTTTATTGTCTTTTATTCATTGCTATTTTTTTATTATAAATAATTTCTGTTGAATCTAAACTTTTATGTTTGATTTTTCTTTTGAATTTTAACTTAATTTTTGATCAATAAATTTAAAAACTTAATATAAATTAAAATTACATATTCAATAAATATTTTTGAAGCAATTGTTTTATTCTTGCAATATTTTTTTTTCTTATTTAAATAGATAGAAGAGGTCTAACAGATCTTAAATTATAGTTTTATAAAATTTCCTCCACCTTCTTTTTAAACTAAAAATGACTAAAATATTGAAGATTTATTTAAAATATAATTAGGAGAAATGAATAAGCAAAAATAATTGTTATCTTTATATTAAATATTTATTTTTTTATTGTTATTAAGCTATTTATTAATTTGATTATTTTATTTTTTTTCAATTCGAAATTTAGTTTTTATTCATTTTTAGCTTTAAAAATAGATAAAATAAAAATAATTCACATACATTCTTGCACATACATAGTGACATGCACTCTAAATTACCCCTTTATTTAATTACTTATATATTATCATTATAAATATACAATAAATTTTTTAAAATAATTCAAAAATTTTTTATTTTTTAAATATTTTGGTATTTTCTTACATAATTATTAAGCTTAAAATTTATAAAATAAAAATCTATTTATAAATATAAATTGATTATCACATAAAAAATTAAAGCGAAAAAAAAACAATGGAAGGATAAAATAAGAGATTCACAGATTTAGAAGAAGTAATAATATGCTTTTTATTCATTAATTATGATATAAAATCTTTACATTATTAAAAGTTTAAAAAATCAAACTTAAGCAATATAACTCATCTCAAATTAGATTTAGGGTAAATATTTATTTATTCATTTACTTATTTTTTAATTAATTTTAAATAAATGAAAAATTAAAGAGAAAGTTGTCTGTCTTTATTTATCATAAATTTAATGCATTTATTTATCAAATAAAAAACTTTATTTATTTGATTTTAATTAAAACATTATTTATCCAAAATAAAATTTGGAGAAGATTCTCAAAATAGCTCACTCGAATACTTTTTCATTAATAAAAGAAACCAGAAAATAGGTAATGAAGGAGCAAAAGCTCTTGGCATATCTCTAAGTAAGTGCACAGAACTCTCTAATTTATTTATAAGTATTGGGTAAAGTTTACTCGTTTTAACAAATATTATTCAAATAATTTTATCTAAAATCTTAAAAAGTTAAAAGAAGAGTTTTATTAATATTAAATTATTTTTTTAGACAAATCTTTTACTATTTTATATAAATCAAAAATAAAATTCAAATACATTATTTAATTATATTCATTAAAAGTTTTAATGAAATCAAAAATGAAGGAGCATAAGCATTCGGTTTAGGTTTAAGATCTTGTAAAAAACTTATTGATTGTGAATTATGGGTTTAGTAAATTAATTGAATTTATATTTTTATATTTTTATTTTTTTATCACATATTATAATTTATTAGATTTTTCAAAAATTGTTTAATTTAAAAGTTATAATTAAATCGGAGATATAGGAGCGTCTGGTATAGCAGCAGGTTTGAGCAATTTTACCTAAATTAAATGTTTATGTTTGAGTTTACTGTAAGTTAAATTTATTATTATTCTGTTTTATGGCATTATAGAAAAAATTAATTTATAAAATATTTTTAAATTTAAAAGAGAAAATTAAATTGGTGATGAAGGTATTTTTGATATTGGGTTAGCCTTAAGCAAGTGTAAGAATCTAATCAATTTAAAACTATTGTTACAGTAATTATTGTTAAATTTATATTGATTTTTAAGACAAATATTTATTTTTTATATATAGCACTTTGCAATTTTAAAAAATAGTCATCGAAATCTATTTATTAGCGATGATTTGAAGATTTTTATTAAAGCAATTTTTTACAAAATTATTAGTTTTTGATATCCATTAAAAATGTAATATAAATATTTAATTATTTTAATATAAAAAGCTCAAATTAATTTAGTGATAAAGGTTTAGAAGGTATCTTAATAGGTTTAAATAGTTGCAATCAAATTAATAATTTAGGTATTAGTTTGAGGTATTTAATTATTATTATTTTCAAATAATAAAAAAAAATGTTAAAATAGATTTTGATTAATTAAAATAAATTAATATTAGATTTAGATTAAATTTTATATTTAATATTAGCATTTTTATAAAAAAAGTAATAATAAAATTACTGATGAAGGATATTTGAAAATGGATTAATGTCTATCAAGTTTAGCAAATTTAAGATCTTTGAATTGCATTTTCAAGTAGAATTATTTTTTTTCATTTATGATGCTTTATCCAATATATAATTAGTGATAATGAAAAATTACTCAAGTCGAGAGAAATGTTGAATTGCAAAAATGTTTAAGTGTTGATACTAATTTATAAGTAAAAACTTTTTTATTTTATATTTTTATAGCTTATTCAAATTTAAAAATTCCATATACATCTTCAAGCTTAATATTTTAATTGTATATTTAAAATATTTTCAAAATAAATTAAATAAAATTTTAAATATAGTTTGTGCTCATCAGAGGAAGAACATAATAAACACTACATAAAAGCTTTAAAAATCAAAAGGCTAGTGAAATTATCATCTGTATAGATTTGAAATTATTATCAATAAATAAATAAATAAAAATATTAATTTTTAAAGGCTTAAATTAACTGTTATTTTTTTATTGTAAAAAATATCTGTTGCATCAATACATTAATCTTTGATTTTTCTTTTGAATTTTAACTTAATAATTGATCAATAAATTTAAATACTTAGTATAAATTAAAATTACATCTTCAATATTTTTGAAGCAATTATTTTATTCATGAAATTTTTTTTTTCATATTTTAATAGAAGAGGTTAAACAGGGCTTATATAATAGTTAAATTAAATTTCCACCTGATTTTTCATAATTTTTATCAATTATTGTAAACTAAAAATTAATTATAAATGGCTAAATATTGAGGATTTATTTAGGATATAATTAGGAGAAATAAATAAGCAAAAATAATTGGTGTTACTTTAAGCAATTATAAGTAACTTGATAATTTAGTGTAGTTTTTATATTAAATATTTATTTTTTTATTACTATTAAGCTATTTATTAATATAATTATTTTATTTTTTTCAATTAGAAATTTTGTTTTATTTTATTTTTAATTTATATTTAAAAAATAAAAAGATATATTTTTATAATTTTAAATATATATAGTATTAAATAAGTCACAAAGGAGCAAAGCAATTTACCTATTTATAGATGATTGTAAGTATTAGTAGATGACAAAATTAATTTGACGCAGTGTATTATTTGATATTTGTTAAATTTCTATCAAATATATAGTGATATTTTATACAGTCAAATAGCAATTTAAATTTCTAAATAAAATTTGGAGGGAAATTTTTAAAGTAACAAAAAGCAATTTTAGTTTATAAAAGCAAGAAAAAGCAATATTTTCTATTTTTTTTTAATTAAAGCATTTATTAAAAATGTTTGAGAAATTTTATCAGTCTCTTTAAATTATAAGTGACAAAAACAAAGAATTATTTTAAAAAGCAATTAAAAATTATACTAAAAGTAAAATCAATATTGAGAAAAATTATGAATATAAATTTTTTTATTAGTAGATGACAAAATACATTTGACGTAGTGTATTATTTGATATTTGTTCAATTTTAATCAAATAATTAGTGATATTTTATACCACCAAATAGCAATTTAAATTTCTAAATAAAATTTGCAGTGAAAATTTTAAAGTAACAAAAAGCAATTTTAGTTTATAAAAGCAAGAAAAAGCAATATTTTCTATTTTTTTTTAAATTAAAGTATTTATTAAAAATATTTGAGAAATTTTATCAGTCTCTTTATATTATAAGTGACAAAAACAAAGAATTATTTTAGAAAGCAATTAAAAATTTTACTAAAAGTAAAATCAACATTGAGAAAAATAATGAATATAAATTTTTTTATTAGTAGATGACAAAATTCATTTGACGTAATGTATTATTTGATATTTGTTCAATTTTAATCAAATAATTAGTGATATTTTATACCACCAAATAGCAATTTAAATTTCTAAATAAAATTTGCAGGGAAATTTTTAAAGTAACAAAAAGCAATTTTAGTTTTTAAAAGCAAGAAAAAGAAATATTTTCTATTTTTTTTTAAATTAAAGTATTTATTAAAAATGCAGGAGAAATTTTTATCAGTCTCTTTATATTATAAGCGGCAAAAACAAAGAATTTTATTAGAAAGAAATTAAAGATTAAGCTAAAAATAAAATCAACATTGAGAAAAATTATGAATATAAAATTTTTTATTAGTAGATGACAAAATTCATTTGACGTATTGTATTATTTGATATTTGTTCAATTTTAATCAAATAATTAGTGATATTTTATACCACTAAATAGCAATTTAAATTTCTAAATAAAATTTGCAGTGAAATTTTTAAAGTAACAAAAAGCAATTTTAGTTTATAAAAGCAAGAAAAAGCAATATTTTCTATTTTTTTTTAAATTAAAGTATTTATTAAAAATGAAGGAGAAATTTTTATCAGTCTCTTTATATTATAAGCGGCAAAAACAAAGAATTTTATTAGAAAGAAATTAAAGATTAAGCTAAAAATAAAATCTACAATTAGAGTTAAATGCCATTTCTTAAATTACATTATCGATTTTAAATATATTATAAATTAACTTGTTTAAGAAATTATTAGTGCTATTAAACCATTAAATTTTATATAGGAGTCTCTAATAATCAAAATAGAAAAAGGGTTTTCAAATAGAAATTAAAGAGTGATAAAAGTTTAATCTAATAATTTTTCTTCTATAAAATTAATTGGTATAAAAATCTTTGTTTTATTGTTTAATTAGCACAGAGTTGGTAAAAATTTATAATAATTAATTAATTCAAAAACAAATTAATTAAAAATAAAAAAATAAGTAAATAGGAAAAAGAAAAAAATTAAAATGAACTTTTTTAGATTTTATCTAATAATTTTAGTTTTCTTTGTTTAACAAACAAAATCATAAGATGAATTAAATATGAAGGTGATTGGAGATGAAAATTGTGATAAATCTGTAATTTAATAGCTAAATGAATAAAATATTATATATTTTTGCTAAGAAAATAATATAATGATAGGAAACTAAGATAAAATAGCTTTTGATTTAAATTTAAAAGATTAGAATCTTTTTTCTAGGATAATTATCTATAATATCAAAGTAGCTAGTATAAATAACCTTATCTTAGAAAATATATAATTTTATTAAAATGATGCATTCATATATTTTAATTAAATATAAGATTTAGAGATGTTAAATATAAGTATTTCTAAGTCTATGAAGTCCTTTTATATGTTATTTAATTCAGATTATATTACTTCAATTACTATAAAATAAATTATTCTAAAAGATATTTTCATCCAGAAAATTAAATTCTAATCTTATTTAATTTACATAAATTAAATAAGCTTAATTAACTCTTAAATCTGTTCACTAAATCTTATTGGGGATGGTAAATTAGCAATAAAAAATTATTAAAAGATATTGAATGCAAGTTTTACTCAATTTGAATTTACCGAATGTCCCGATTCTGTTTTTTAATCAAAATAAGAAATAAATATTGAGAGCATAAATTTAGATTTAAGCTATATTAATATCTCTCCTACTTAAATATTTAATGTTTTAAGTTTTTTTGTGAATTCTGTTTAAGGAAAAATAAAAATAGATTTGATATCATACTAGTCATCTTTTGTCACAAATTCATACATAGAAGTAATATAGTTCAATTCAGATTTACTGACAAAATAAAGGGCTAATGTAGAGATTGATAAATTGATTTATTAAAATAATGATAGTAATAGCTCTTTGTATTTAGATGTAAAATCATTATAATCTTTTTTTATAAATGAATTAATTTTAGAAGGACTTTCTGGCCCTATTTAATATAGTAGATATCAAAGTTTATTTAAAATTTTTAATACTGGAATTATTACTATTTGGTTAATAACTATTAAAAATTGTGAAAATATAAAAGGACCTATTTTTTAAGTCCTTTATTCTTAAGAAATTAAAACAAAATTACTTATCTTAGAAAATTCAGTCATTTATTCTAGCTTTATAGTTTTGGAAGTTATTATCGATTTGACAATCGAAAATTTTTAAATAAGAAACATAAAATTTTATGGATATTTGATAAATGCATAATAAATTTATAATTTATATTTTAGATTTTTTATATTATCAGAATCACTTATCAATTCAAAATCGTTATTTAATCTAAAAAATATAAACAGAAGCGTGTTTGGAGAATTTGCTATTGTAAATGTAAACACAGACCAAAAATAATCTATGATTTTCTATTATGTATTAGAGCCAGAATTAATCATGAAAACAATACTTTTTAGATCTTCTTAGGCAAATTTATAAACTGAAAATAACTTATAATTCTTAACATTAGATGGCTCTAACTATCATTTTACAATGTCCAAATCTAAAATAATAAATGGATCTTCTATTAACTTTGGTGGTTGCTTAAATTTTATTAACACTTTTGATACTATTTAAAATTAAGTAATAGAAATTTGGGGAACTACATTTTAATAATGCAGGAGCAATTATTTAGGAGGTGCTATTTCTGGGACATCTTTTATTGGGATTTACAATTATTTTATTGAATGCAGTAGCTAAATAGGTGGTGCTATATATGTTGTTTAGGGGTTAAATAGTGATATAGATTAAGATCATAATAAATTTTAATAAAATAAAGCTTATTTAGCTGCAAATACATTTAATAAATCTCCTTTAAAGTTAAAAATCTTAGAAATTTTAGAAATAAATTAAATTAATTTTAATGATAAAAATTTATTTACATAAACTAATTAATATTTGTATCCTGGATTGACCTATGTTATTAGATTATCTCTAGAAGTAGATGGTGAATAGCATAACGAATACACAAATAACAATAATTTTGGTAATCTCTATTAACTTCTAGTTTCACCTTCATAAAATTTTATTTCTTAAACCCCGAATCAACTTTATTCTATCAACTTTCCCTTTATTTTATGGTCTGCAAAAGATATATCCTTTAGTGGTAAGTAAGAAATAGAATTGGAAGCTATTTAGATTTATTTAGCCTAGCTTTATACTTTAAAAGAAAGTTAATATAAAGTATATAATGGCTGTAAAGAACAAGGAATGGAAAAAGTATATTTAGATAAATATTCAAGAACTTAGTTCATATGTTAATACTGTGAATAAATGAAGGTAAGCTACTATGGAGTATGTCAATAATGTTAAGTTGAATATTTTTAATAATGTTATGGAAATTACTCTGAGCTAAAATCATCATATTGGAGATCAATATATTCAGCAGAGCCTTAAGATATTTACTATTGTTCTAATAATCCTTCAAGTTGCTAAGGAGGTAAATTAAATTTATTTAAATTTCATTATTAATAACTTATTTATTAAACAAAAATATTTCCAAATAAAGGTAGTGGAATAGGAAATGAACTTTGCTATGAAGGTCATGTAGGAGCCTAATGTTTGGACTGTGATCTTTATGGTACTTATTGGAATGAAAGATTTTCTAAAGAGGGTTTCTTTTAATGTGTAAAGTGTAGTTCAATATCTTCTAATACTATAAAAATTATAGTATTGTTAACTATTTTGATGCTTAGTCTACCATTTATTTTATATTCAACCTTTAAAAAGCTTAAAAATGAAATTCTTGCACTTTATTTATCTAAAATGGGTATTTTTTTCATTCGGAAAACATTGCAGTAATAGACATTGACTTCTACTTACATTAAGATTTTACTATTTCATACTTAAATTTATTTCATATCAAATTAATTCACCAAAGTGAATATACTTTCTACTTTATTTAATTTCTAGTTCTTATTCTACAATCCCTTAAGCTCCTCCTTCCTCTCTTTAAACTGCTTAATTTCTCAGTATAAACCTGAATCAACTAATATAGGATACACTGAACTTCTTTTAACATTTATAATCCCAATATTTATTTGCTCATTAACAATTATTGTGTCTTTTTGTATATTTATTCTAAAAAGAAAGCTATTCATAAGGAGCCTATATATGTCTATCCTAACTTTTATATATATGTTTATGATAGTTTTTTACTCAATTCTATTAGAGAAAACGCTTAGTAGTTTCTTTTGTTTAAAACTTGACAAGGATAAATATTATTCTCTTATTGACCTAAGCTTGGAATGTGGAAACTCTTCAGAACTCTATAAAATATAATGCCTAAGTTTAGTGATATTAATCTTATTTTTGGTAGTTTTCCCATTTGTAGTATTTGCAAAGCTAATTTAATCACGAAAGAGACTAAATAAAGTTAAAGTCAAATTTACTTTTGGGTTTTTATACATTGAATATAAAACAAAATTTTTCTATTGGGAGATGGTAAGAATTTTTGTGAAAAGCTTGATTATTTTATTTTATGTGTATTTGAAGTAATATCCTTAGATTAGTCTCACTACGATTTCTATAATATTATTTTGTTATGTTATGGCTTTAAAAAGCTTTAATCCTTTCATCTCATCATTTTTAAATAATTTAGAAATAATATCAACAATAATTTCAAACATGATACTTCTCTCATCTACAATGTATTTGCAGTAGAATTAGAATGGAGATAATAATTTTCAAGATTTTAAGATAGCGTTATACTTAATAATTTAGTTATGTAACATGATGTTTTTCTTTTATTGCATTTGGCTAATAATAATGTCTTTTCTAGAAAAATACATATAAAAATTATAAAAATGTCTTAAATGGAGATGTATTTAAAGATTAAAATCTACAGATAATATGAAAATAAATAAAAATGTAAAAAAAATGATAATATGTATGAAAAAAATGCAAATAAATTAAAAATTAGACGATTCTTTACAACTCTTGTTATCCTATGAATTATAAAATGATTTAGATTGATTTATAGATATATATCTTTTAAAAAGTACTGCTTTGATTATAATTTTATTTTATAAAGTTAATATAATATATTTTATGTTAGGTTTATAATTCACATAGTGTATTTTATAAATGATTAAAATTATTATTTATTATTAGAATTAGAAATTAAAAAATTATTTAATTAAATAATAAAATTAAAAAAAATAAACAAGTTAAGAAATTAATTTTGACAATACAAGATTAAATATTAAAAGTATTTTTTTAAAAAATCCTAATATTTATTAACTTTAAATTTGATTTAATTCTGCTTATAAATTTTTTATCTTACTGCAATTCATTTTTTTAAATAATTTTTATTAATAGAAGAGGTTAAATCAATAAACCAAAAAAAAGAAAGTGCTTTAAATCAAAAAGATTAGTAGTATTTAAAATAGATTTATGATAATAAATAAATGATGAAATAATTAAAAAATTATTTTAATAATAGAAAATATTTACTTTTATTTTATATTTATTATAATAATATAATACAAAAATAATTTAAGACAGAATATAACTAGCTTTAAGATTTTGTTTATCTGATAAATATCATAAATTTTTAAATAGTTTATTAAATAAATAAATTTTAAAATAGAAATTTCTTTAAAATGGTTGTTTTTTGTGATTAATATATCTATTAATAAATTATAAAAATAAAGAATTATATTAGAAAATAAATTAAAAACTATGCTAAACATAAAATAAACAATTATTTAAAAAAAAATAAAATAAATTACATTATCAATTTTAAATCTATTATAAAATTTCTTGTTTAAGAAATTATTTGTACTATCAAAATAACTAAATTTTAAATAAGAGTCTGTATTTTTTTTTGATTTGATTTTAAATTGGGCAAAAGGTTTTTACAGTTTACAGCAAATTAATTAATTAGTTTATCAGAAAATTTCTGCTAACTAACTAATGATCAAAATAGAAAAAGCCATTTCTAATAGAAATTAAAAAGTGATAAGAAATTAATCTTATTATATTTTCTTCTGCAAAATAAATTGGTATTAAATAACCTTTGTTTTGGCTATTTAATTAGCTCAGAGTTGGTAAAAACTTATAATAATTTATTAATCCCAAACAAGCAAACTAAAAGTTAAAAAAATAAATAAATAGGAAAAGTAAAATTAAAATGTACTTTTTTAGATTTTATCTAATAATTTTAGTTTTCTTTATTTTAAAAACAAAATCATAAGATGAATTAAATATGAAAGTAATTGGAGATGAAGATTGTGATAAATATATTATATAATAATTAAATCAATATGATATTAATTATTCTTGCTAAAGAAGTACAATAGTAGTAGAAAACTAAGATGAAATAACTTTTGAGTTAAATTTAAAAAATTCGGATATCTTTTCTTAGATAGTAATCTAAAATGTCAAAGTTGTTACTATAAATAGCCTTAACTTAGAAAATCTTTAATTTTAAAATGAGTTAATAAATTTTTACAAAATATAAGATTTAATAATAAAAAATATAAGTTTTTCTAAGTTTATTATGACTTCCTCTTAAACTTTAATTTATGCAAAAAATATTAATTAAATTACTGTAGGCTAAATTTTTCTAAAAGATCTTTTCATTATCTCAGCAATTAAATTCACTTCTTCAATTATTTAAATAGATTAAATAAGCTTAATTAACTCTTAAGTGTGTTAACTATATTTTTTTGGAAAAGATAAATTAATGATAAAAAGTATATCAAAGATATTAAATGCAAGTTTTATTCAATTTAATGAATGCTCTGAAGATTCTATTTATAGTTCATATAATGAAATAAATATTTAGAGCATAAATATAGATGTAAGTTATATAAATATCTCTCTTACTTAGATATTTAATAAATTTGCTGGTATTTAAATTGCTAAAAATGAATCTAATGAAGGAGAAATTAAAATAGGTTTGATATCATACTAGTCATCTTTTGTCGCTTCTTCATACATTGAAGTTATATAGTTCAGTTAAGATTAAGTTCAATCATCTATTGTAAAGATTGATAAATTGATTTACTAAAAAAATGATAGTAGTAGTTCTTTGTAATTAAATGTATAATTGATCAAATCTTTTTCTATCAATGAAATAGTTTTATAAGGATTTTCAGGCTCCATTTAATCTAATAGCTAAGAGAGTTTTATTAAACTTTATAATATTGGAATTATTGAATTTAATTCTTTTACTGTTTTAAAAAGTGAAAATATATAAGGATCTATTATTTAATGCTTTACTTCTGAAAAATTAATAATAAATAATATTTCCTTATCAAATTCAGTAATTTATTCTAGCTTTATAGATTTAGAATTTATAAAAGAATTGATTCTCTCAAATTTTGATATAGTAAACATAAAATTTTATGGATATTTGATAAATGCATAATCAATTTTTTATTTAGATTTATAATAATTCAACATATAATAAATATTCATCAATTCAAAATCTCTATTTTATCTAAAAAATGTAGATAATAGTAACTTTGATAATGTTTAACTTAAAAAAATAAACACAAACCAAAACCAATCTATAATTTTCTATATTGAATTAGTACGAAAATAAACCTAAAATGAGGTATTATTTATACGAATTGATGCAGATTTATAATCTAAAAGTAACTTATAATTCTTAACTTTAGATGGCTCTAACTATTACTTTAATATGGAAGAGTCTAACATATTAAATGGATCTTCTATTAACTTTGGTGGTTGCTTAAATTTTATTAACACTTTTAATACTAATTTAAATTAAGTAATAGCCCTTTAGGAAACTACATTTAAATAATGCAAGAGCAATTATTTAGGAGGTGCTATTTCTGGGTTATCTTATACAGGCTTAAAAAATACCTTTTTTATTGAGTGCAGTAGCTAAATAGGTGGCGCTATATATGCTATTTAGGAGTTATATAATATTGATCTAAATTAAAACTCATTTGAATAAAATAAAGCTTATCTAGCAGCAAATATAGTTAATAAATCTCCTTTAAAATTAAAAATTTTAGAAATTTTAGAGATAAATTAAATGAATTCTAATGATAAAAATTTATTCACATAAACTAATTAATATTTGTATCCTGGACTAGTCTATATTATTAGATTATCTATAGATGTAGATGGAGAATAGCATAAAGAATACACAAATAACAATAATTTTGGTAATCTCTATTAACTTCTAGTTTCACCTTCATAAAATTTTATTTCTTAAACTCCGACTCAACTTTATTCTATCAACTTTCCCTTTATTTTATGGTCTGCAAGAGATATATCTTTTAATGGTAAGTAAGAAATAGAATTGGAAGCTATTTAGATTTATTTAGCCTAACTTTATACTTTAAAAGAAAGTTAATATAAAATATATAATGGTTGTAAAGAATAAGGAATGGAAAAAGTATATTTAGATAAATATTCAAGCACTCAATTCATATGCTAATACTGTGAATAAATGGAGGTAAGCTACTATGGAGTATGTCAATAATGTTAAGTTGAATATTTTTAATAATGTTATGGAAATTACTCAGAGCTAAAATCATCATATTGGAGATCAATATATTCAGTAGAACCTTAAGATATTTACTATTGTTCTAATAATCCTTCAAGTTGCTAAGGAGGTAAATTAAATTTATTTATTAATAAATTATTTATTAAATTATAATATTTTTAAATAAAGGTAGTGGAATAGGAAATGAGCTTTGCAATGAAGGTCATGTAGGAGCCTAATGTTTGAATTGTGATCTTTATGGTGCTTACTGGAATGAAAGATTTTCTAATGTGGGTTTCTTTTAATGTGTAAAGTGCAATTCAATTTCTTCTAATACTATAAAAATAATAGTATTGCTAACTATTTTGATGGTAAGTCTACCCTTTATTTTATATTCAACCTTTAAAAAGCTAAAAAATGAAATTCTTGCACTTTATTTATCTAAAATGGGTATTTTTTTCATTAGGAAAACATTGCAGTAATAGACATTGACTTCTACTTACATTAAGATTTTACTATTTCATACTTAAATTTATTTCATATCAAATTAATTCACCAAAGTGGATATACTTTCTTCTTTATTTTAGTTCTAGTTTTTACTCTACAATCCTTTAAGCTCCTCCTTTCTCTCTTTAAACTGCTTAATTTCTCAGTATAAACCTGAATCAACTAACATAGGATACACTGAACTTCTTTTAACATTTATGATCCCAATATTTATTTGCTCATTAACAATTCTTGTGTCAATTTGTATATTTATTTTAAAAAGGAAGCTATTTAGAAGAAGTTTATATGCTTCTATCCTCACTTTAATATACATGTTTATCATATTATTTTACTCAACTCTATTAGAAAAAACGCTTAGTAGTTTCTTTTGTCTAAAACTTGACAAGGATAAATATTATTCTCTTATTGACCTAAGTTTGGAATGTGGAAACTCTTCAGAACTCGATAAAATATAATATTTAAGCTTTGTGATATTAATCTCCTTTTTGATAGTTTTCCCATTTGTAGTATTTGCAAAGCTAATTTAATCACGAAAGAGACTAAATAAAGTCAAAGTCATGTTTACATTTGGGTTTTTATACATTGAATATAAAACAAAATTTTTCTATTGGGAAATGGTAAGAATTTTAGTGAAAAGTTTGATTATTTTATTTTATGTGTGTTTGAAGTAATATCCTTAGATTAGTCTCATTATGATTTCTATAATATTATTTTGTTATATTATGGCTTTAATAAGATTTAATCCTTTCATTTCAGCATTTTTAAATAATTTAGAAATAATATCTACAATAATTTCAAACATGATACTTCTCTCGTCTACAATGTATTTGCAATAGAATTAAAATGAAGATAAGAATTTTCAAGATTTTAGAGTAGCGTTTTACTTAATAATTTAGATATGTAACATGCTGTTTTTCCTTTATTGTATTTGGCTAGTAATAATTTCTTTTCTAGAAAAATACATTTAAAAATTAAAAAAATTTATAAAATGGAGATGTATTTAGAGATTAAAATCTACAGATAATATGAAAATAAATAAAAATGTAAAAAAAATGATAGTATGTATGAAAAAAATGCAAATAAATTAAAAATTAGACTATTCTTTACAACCCTTGTTATCCTATGAAATATAAAATGATTTTGATTGATATATGATAGCTTTTAAAAGTATTGCTTTGATTAAAATTTTATTTTATAAAATTAATTTATATTATTTTATGTTAGGTATGCAATTCGTATAGTTTTAAATAAATGATTAAAAATAAAATTATCAATAGAATTTTAAATTAAAAAGTAACTTTTTTTAAATAAGAAAATTAAAAAAATAAATAAATAAGTTGAGAAATTAATTTTGACATGTTACATAATTAATATATAAAATAAGTTATTATGAATTTATATAAATATAAAATTAAATGCTTTATAAAGTAGATTAAAGTGATAAATTTAAAAATAGAATTTTTTTAAAAATATATGTTTTTTTGTGATTAAAAGTGATTTATATATATAATAATAAATTATAAAAATAAAGAATTATTTTAGAAAATAAATTAAAAACTATGCTAATTATAAAATAAACAATTATTTAAAAAAAATTAAAATAAATTACATTATCAATTTTAAATCTATTATAAAATATCTTGTTTAAGAAATTATTAGTGCTATCAAAACAGCTATATTTTAAATAGGAGCCTGTATTTTTTTTAGACTTGATTTTAAATTTGGCATAAGGCTTTTGCAGTTTACTGTAAATTAATTAATTAGTTTATCAGAAAATTTCTGCTAACTAACTAATGATCAAAATAGAAAAAGTCATTTCAAATAGAAATTAAAAAGTGATAAGAAATTAATCTTGTTATATTTTCTTGTGCAAAATAAAATGGTATAAAATAATCTTTGTTTTTGCTCTTTAATTAGCACCTAGTTGGTAAAAATTTATAATAATTAATTAATTCCAAAGAAAACATACTAATAGTAAAAAAAAAAAATAGTAAAAATAAAATTAAAATGTACTTTTTTAGATTTTATCTAATAATTTTAGTTTTCTTTATTTTATAAACAAAATCATAAGATGAATTAAATATGCAGGTAATTAAAGATGAAAACTGTGATAAATATATTATATAATAGCTAAATCAATACAATATTAATTATTCTTGCTAAGTAAGTAGAATAGTAGTAGAAAACTAAGATGAAATAGCTTTTGACTTAAATTTAAAAGATTCGAATATTTTTTCTTAGATAATAATCTAGAATGTCAAAGTTGTTACTATAAATAATCTTAACTTAGAAAGTCTTTAATCTTAAAAATTTGATTAGTTAATATATTTTTACAAAATATAAGATTTAATAATAAAAAATATTAGTATTTCTAAGTCTATGAAGTCCTTTTAAAATTTAATTAGTACCTTTGATATTAATTAAATTACTGTAAGATAAATTTTTCTAAAAGATCTTTTCAAAAACTAATCAATTTAATTCAGCTCTTCAATTATTTAAATAGATTAAATAAGATTAATTAACTCTTAAGGGTGTGAACTATATTTTTTTGGAAAAGATAAATTAATGATAAAAAGTATATCAAAGATATTAAACGCAAGTTTTATTCAATTTAATGAATGCTTTGTGGATCCTGTTTATTAATCTAATAATGAAATAAATATTTAGAGCATAAATATAGATGTAAGCTATATAAATATCTCTCGTACTTAGATATTTAATAAATTTGCTAATATTTAAATCTTTAGTAATATATCTAATGAAGGAAAAATTAAAATAGGTTTGATATCATACTAATCATCTTTTGTCGCTTCTTCTTACATTGAAGTCATATAGTTCAGTTAAAAAATTTAAACATCTAATATAGAGATTGATAAATTGATTTACTAAAAAAATGATAGTAGTAGCTCTTTATAATTAGATGTAAAATTGATAAAATCTTTTTCTATCAACGAAATAGTTTTATAAGGATTTTCAGGCTCCATTTAATCTAATAGCTAAGAGAGTTTTATTAAACTTTATAATACTGGAAAAATTGATTTTAAATCTTTAACTGTTTTAAAAAGTGAAAATATGAAAGGATCTATTATTTAATGCCTTAATTCTGATAAATTTAATATAAATAATATTTCCTTATCAAATTTAGTAATTTATTCTAGTTTTATATATTTTTAAGCTATTAAAGATTTGAGTCTTTAAAATTTTGATATAGTAAACACAAAATTTTATGGATATTTGATAAATGCATAATAAATTTTTTCTTTAGATTTAAAATAATTCAAAGTATAATAAATATTTATCAATTCAAAATCTCTATTTTATCTAAAAAATGTAGATAATAGTGACATTTAGAATATTTAACTTAAAAAAATAAACACAGACCTAAAACAATCTATAATTTTCTATATCTAATAAGAACTAGAATAAAATTAAAACTATATCAAATTTTAAGCAGTTGAAGCAGATTTATAATCTAAAAGTAACTTATAATTCTTAACATTAGATGGCTATAACTATAAATTTTCTATGATATCGTCTAACATAATAAATGGATCTTCTATTAACTTTGGTGGTTGCTTAAATTTTATTAACACTTTTAATACTAATTAAAATTAAGTAATAGGAATTTGGCGAACTACATTTAAATAATGCAGGAGCAATTATTTAGGAGGTGCTATTTCTGGGTTATCTTATATCGAGTTAGAAAATAGCTTTTTTATTGAGTGCAATAGCTAAATAGGTGGTGCTATATATGCTATTTAGGATTTAAAAAATAGTTATCTAAATTAAAACTCATTTGAATAAAATAAAGCTTATCTAGCTGCAAATATAGTTAATAAATCTCCTTTAAAGTTAAAAATCTTAGAGATTTTAGAGATAAATTAAATGAACTCTAATGACGAAAATTTATTTACATAAGTTAATTAATATTTGTATCCTGGACTAACCTATATTATAAGATTGTCTATAGAACTAGATGGAGAATAGTATAACCAATACACAAATAACAATAATTTTGGTAATCTCTATAACTTTTTAGTTTCACCTTCATAAAATTTTATTTCTTAAACTCCGACTCAACTTTATTCTATCAACTTTCCCTTTATTTTATGGTCTGCAAGAGATTTATCTTTTAGTGGTAAGTAAGAAATATAATTGGAAGCTATTTAGATTTATTTAGCCTAACTTTATACTTTAAAAGAAAGTTAATATAAAATATATAATGGGTGTAAAGAACAAGGAATGGAAAAAGTATATTTAGATAAATATTCAAGCACTCAATTCGTGTGTTAATACTGTGAATAAATGAAGGTAAGCTACTATGGAGTATGTCAATAATGTTAAGTTGAATATTTTTAATA
>NW_002476556.1:36096-62129 GCF_000189635.1 Tetrahymena thermophila SB210
ATATTGTGTAATAAATAAATGATGAAAAATAAAATTATCATTAGAATTTTAAATTAAAAAGTAACTTTTTTTAAATAAGAAAATTTAAAAAAGAATAAATAAGTTGAGAAATCAACTTTGACAAATTACATAATTAAAATATAAAATAAATTATTATGAATATAAATAAAATTGAATTTCTAATAAATATAAAATTAAATGCTCTATAAAGTAGATTAAAGTTAAATTTTAAATAATAATATAAATATATATATATTTATATATAGTACACTAAGGTATTGCTTTTTCCAAGGCCTATACATATTATATAATAAAGCATTACACCATTTAATAGAAGAGGTTAAATCAATAAACCAAAAAAAGAAAGTGCTTTAAAACAAAAAGATTAGTAGTATTTAAAATTGATTTATGATAATAAATAAATGATGAAATAATTAAAAAAATATTTGAATAATAGAAAATATTTACTTTTATATTTAATATTATAATATTATACAAAAATAATTTTAGATAGAATATAATTAGCTTTAAGATTTTGTTTATCTGATAAATATCATAAATTTTTAAATAGTTTATTAAATAAATAAATTTTAAAAATAGAATTTTCTTTAAAATGGTTGTTTTTTATGATTAAAATATCTTATAATAAATTATAAAAATAAAGAATTATATTAAAAATAAATTAAAAACTATGCTAAATATAAAATAAACAATTATTTTAAAAAAATTAAAATAAATTACATTATAAATTTTAAATCTATTATTAAATATCTTGTCTAAGAAATTATTTGTACTATCAAAACCACTAAATTTTAAATAAGAGTCTGTATTTTATTTGGATTTCATTTTAAATTAGGCAAAAGGTTTTTACAGTTTACAGCAAATTAATTAGTTTATCAGAAAATTTCTGCTAACTAACCAATGATCAAAATAGAAAAAGCTATTTCTAATAGAAATTAAAAAGTGATAAGAAATTAATCTGATTATATTTTCTTCTGCAAAATAAATTGGTATAAAATAATCTTTGTTTTTGCTATTTAATTAGCACAGACTTGGTAAAAATTTATAATAATTTATTAATCCCAAACAAGCAAACTAAAAGTAAAAAAATAAATAAATAATTAGGAAAAATAATTGAAATGTACTTTTTAAAATTTTATCTATTAATTTTAGCTTTCTCTGTTTTATAAACAAAATCTAAAGATGAATTAAATATGAAGGTAATTGGAGATGAAAATTGCGATAAATATATTATATAATAGCTAAATCAATACAATATTAATTATTCTTGCTAAGTAAATAATATAATAGTAGAAAACTAAGATGAAATAACTTTTGAGTTAAATTTAAAAGATTCAGATATTTTTTCTATGATAAAAATCTAGAATGTCAAAGTTGTTACTATAAATAGCCTTAACTTAGAAAATCTTTAATCTGAAGCTTTTAATCAGTTAATAAATTTTTATAAAATATAAGATTTAATAATAAAAAATATAAGTATTTCTAAGTCTATGACGTCCTTTGACAATTTAATTTATGCATAATTAATTAATTAAATTACTGTAGGCTAAATTTTTCTAAAAGATCTTTTCATTAGCTCAGCAATTGAATTCACCTCTTCAATTATTTAAATAGATTAAATAAGCTTAATTAACTCTTAAGTGTGTTAACTATATTTTTTTGGAAAAGATAAATTAATGATAAAAAGTATATAAAAGATACTAAATGCAAGTTTTATTCATTTTATTGAATGCTCTGAAAATTCTATTTATTATTCATAAAATGAAATAAATATTCAGAGCATAAATATAGATGTAAGCTATATAAATATCACTCATACTTAGATATTTAATAAATTTGCTGATATATATCTTGTACAAAATGAATTTAAAGAAGGAGAAATTAAAATAGGTTTGATATCATACTAGTCATCTTTTGTAGCTTCTTCATACATTGAAGTTATATAGTTCAGTTAAGATTTAGTTAAATCATCTAGTTTAGAGATTGATAAATTGATTTACTAAAAAAATGATAGTAATAGTTCTTTGTAATTAGATGTAAAATTGATCAAATCTTTTTCTATCAATGAAATAGTTTTAGAAGGATTTTCTGATTCTATTTAATCTAATAGCTAAGAAAGTTTTATTAAACTTTATAATACTGGAATTATTGAATTTAATTCTTTTACTGTTTTAAAAAGTGAAAATATATAAGGATCTATTATTTAATGCTTTACTTCTGAAAAATTAATAATAAATAATATTTCCTTATCAAATTCAGTAATTTATTCTAGCTTTATAGATTTAGAATTTATAAAAGAATTGATTCTCTCAAATTTTGATATAGTAAACACAAAATTCTATGGATATTTGATAAATGCATAATAAATTTTTTCTTTAGATTTATAATAATTCAACATATAATAAATATTTATCAATTCAAAATCTCTATTTTATCTAAAAAATGTAGATAATAGTAACTTTGATAATGTTTAACTTAAAAAAATAAACACAAACCAAAACCAATCTATAATTTTCTATATTGAATTAGTACGAAAATAAACCTAAAATGAGGTATTATTTATACGAATTGATGCAGATTTATAATCTAAAAGTAACTTATAATTCTTAACTTTAGATGGCTCTAACTATTAATTTTCTATGATATCGTCTAACATAATAAATGGATCTTCTATTAACTTTGGTGGTTGCTTAAATTTTATTAACACTTTTAATACTAATTAAAATTAAGTAATATCCCTTGAGGGAACTACATTTAAATAATGCAGGAGCAATTATTTAGGAGGTGCTATTTCTGGGATATCTTATATCGAGTTATATAATAGCTTTTTTATTGAGTGCAATAGCTAAATAGGTGGTGCTATATATGCTATTTAGGATTTAAATAGTAATCTAAATTAAAACTCATTTGAATAAAATAAAGCTTATCTAGCTGCAAATATAGTTAATAAATCTCCTTTAAAGTTAAAAATTTTAGAAATTTTAGAGATAAATTAAATGAACTCTAATGATAAAAATTTATTTACATAAGCTAATTAATATTTGTATCCTGGACTAACCTATATTATAAGATTGTCTATAGAAGTAGATGGAGAATAGTATAACCAATACACAAATAACAATAATTTTGGTAATCTCTATAACTTTTTAGTTTCACCTTCATAAAATTTTATTTCTTAAACTCCGACTCAACTTTATTCTATCAACTTTCCCTTTATTTTATGGTCTGCAAAAGATATATCTTTTAGTGGTAAGTAAGAAATAGAATTGGAAGCTATTTAGATTTATTTAGCCTAACTTTATACTTTAAAAGAAAGTTAATATAAAATATATAATGGTTGTAAAGAACAAGGAATGGAAAAACTATGTTTAGATAAATATTCAAGCACTCAATTCGTGTGTTAATACTGTGAATAAATGAAGGTAAGCTACTATGGAGTATGTCAATAATGTTAAGTTGAATATTTTTAATAATGTTATGGAGATTACTCTGAGCTAAAATCATCATATTGGAGATCAATATATTCAGTAGAGCCTTAAGATATTTACTATTGTTCTAATAATCCTTCAAGTTGTTTAGGAGGTAAATTAAATTTATTTATTAATAAGTTATTTATTAAATTATAATATTTCTAAATAAAGGTAGTGGAATAGGAAATGAGCTTTGCTATGAAGGTCATGTAGGAGCCTAATGTTTGAACTGTGATCTTTATGGTGCTTATTGGAATGAAAGATTTTCTAATGTGGGTTTCTTTTAATGTATAAAGTGCAATTCAATATCTTCTAATACTATAAAAATAATAGTATTGCTAACTATTTTGATGGTAAGTCTACCCTTTATTTTATATTCAACCTTTAAAAAGCTAAAAAATGAAATTCTTGCACTTTATTTATCTAAAATGGGTATTTTTTTCATTCGGAAAACATTGCAGTAATAGACATTGACTTCTACTTACATTAAGATTTTACTGTTTCATACTTAAATTTATTTCATATCAAATTAATTCACCAAATTGGATATACTTTCTACTTTATTTTAGTTCTAGTTTTTACTCTACAATCCCTTAAGCTCCTCTTTTTTCTCTTTAAACTGTTTAATTTCTCAGTATAAACCTGAATCAACTAACATAGGATACACTGAACTTCTTTTTACGTTTATGATCCCAATATTTATTTGCTCATTAACAATTCTTGTGTCAATTTGTATATTTATTTTAAAAAGGAAGCTATTCAGAAGAAGTTTATATGCTTCTATCCTCACTTTCATATACATGTTTATAATAGTATTTTACTCAATTTTATTAGAAAAAACGCTTAGTAGTTTCTTTTGTCTAAAACTTGACAAGGATAAATATTATTCTCTTATTGACCTAAGCTTGGAATGTGGAAACTCTTCAGAACTCGATAAAATATAATATTTAAGTTTAGTGATATTAATCTTATTTTTGATAGTTTTACCATTTGTAGTATTTGCAAAGCTAATTTAATCACGGAAGAGACTAAATTAAGTTAAAGTTATGTTTACATTTGGGTTTTTGTATATTGAGTATAAAACAAAGTTTTTCTATTGGGAGATGATAAGAAATTTAGTGAAAAGCTTGATTATTTTATTTTATGTTTATTTGAAGTAATATCCTTAGATTAGTCTCATTACGATTTCTATAATGTTATTTTGTTATATTATGGCTTTAAAAAGCTTTAATCCTTTCATCTCATCATTTTTAAATAATTTAGAAATAATATCAACAATAATTTCAAACATGATACTTCTCTCTTCTACAATGTATTTGCAATAGAATTAGAATGAAGATAAGAATTTTCAAGATTTTAGAGTTGCGTTTTACTTAATAATTTAGATATGTAACATGCTGTTTTTCTTTTATTGTATATGGCTAGTAACAATTTCTTTTCTAGAAAAATACATTTAAAAATTAAAAAAATGTATAAAATGGAAATGTATTTAGAGATTAAAATCTACAGATAATATGAAAATAAATAAAAATGTAAAAAAAATGATACTATGTATGAAAAAAATGCAAATAAATTAAAGATTAGACTATTGTTTACAACCCTTGTAATCCTATGAAATATAAAATGATTTAGATTGATTGCTTGATATATGATAGTTTTTAAAAGTATTGCTTTGATTAAAATTTTATTTTATAAAGTTGATTTATTATATTTTATGTTAGGTATATAATTCAAATAGTGTAATAAATAAATGATGAAAAATAAAATTATCATTAGAATTTTAAATTATAAAGTAATTTTTTTAAATAACAATTTTAAAAAAATAAATAAATAAGTTGAGAAATTAATTTTGACATGTTACATAATTAATATGTAAAATAAATTATTATGAATATAAATAAAATTGAATTTCTAATAAATATAAAATTAAATGATTTATAAAGTTGATTATAGTGAAATTTTAAATAATAAAAATACTGTATATTCTCTATATTAAGATCCCCCCCCCCCCCCCCTACTATAAGACCCCATATTTTTTTAAATCATTAATTTTTCTTAAAATATCGTTAAAAATTAAAGATGATGATCAAGGAAATACAGTATATATTAACTTTAAATTTGATTTAACTCTACTAATAAATTTTTTATCTTACTTCAATTCATTTTTTTAAATAATTTTTTTTAATAGAAGAGGTTAAATCAATAAACTAAAAAAAATAAAGTGCTTTAAATCAAAATGATTTAGTAGTAATGATGATATATAAATGATAAAAAATAAAAAAAATATTTGAATAATAGAATATATTTTTTTTTATTTTATATTTAATAAAATAATATAATGCAAAAAATAATTTAAGATAGAATATAACTAGCTTTAATATTTTATTTATCTGATAAATATCATAAATTTAATAAATTTATAAATAGCTTATTAAATAAATTAATTTTAATAATAGAATTTTTTTATTTAAAATGTGTGATTTAAAAATATAATAATAAATTCAAATAAAGAATTTTATTAGAAAATAAATTAAAACAAACTATGTTAAATATACAATAAACAATTATTTAAAATTAAAATAAATTACATTATCAATTTTAAATCTATTATATATCTTGTCTAAGAAATTATTAGTGCTATCAAAACCACTAAATTTTGAATAAGAGTCTGTATTTGTTTTTGATGTAATTTTAAATTGGGCAAAAGGCTTTTACAGTTTACAGTAAATTAATTAATTAGTTTATCAGAAAATTTCTACTAACTAACTAATGATCAAAAAAAAAAGTCCTTTTCTAATAAAAATCAAAAAGTGATTAGAAATTAATCTTGTTAAATTTTCTTCTGCAAAATAATTTGGTATAAAATAATCTTTGTTTTAATTAGTATAGAGTTGGTAAAAAATAATAATAATAATTAATTAATTAATTCCAAAGAAAACAAACCAAAAGTAAAAAAATAAATAAATAGGAAAAATAAAATTAAAATGTACTTTTTTAGATTTTATCTAATAATTTTAGTTTTCTTTATTTTATAAACAAAGTCATTAGATGAATTAAATTTGAAGGTAATTAAAAATAAAAATTGTGATAAATATATTATATAATAGTTAAATCACTACAATATTAATTATTCTTGCTAAGCAAATAATATAATAGTAGAAAACTAAGATGAAATAGCTTTTGAGTTAAATTTAAAAGATTCGAATATCTTTTCTTAGTTAGTAATCTAGAATGTCAAAATTGTTACTATAAATAACCTTAACTTAGAAAATCTTTAATATTAAAAATTAGATTAGTTTATTTTTTTTTACAAAATATAAGATTTAATAATAAAAAGTTTAAGTATTTCTAAGTCTATTAAGTCATTTTAAACTTTAATTGAAACAGATGACATTAAATAAATTACTATAGGCTAAATTTTTCTAAAAGATCTTTTCATCAACTCATCAATTTAATTCTATTCTTCAATTGTTTAAATAGATTAAATAAGCTTAATTAACTCTTAAGGGTGTCAACTATATTTTTTTGGAAAAGATAAATTAATGATTAAAAGTATATAAAAGATATTAAATGCAAGTTTTATTCAATTTAATGAATGCGTTGAGGATTCTATTTACAATTCAAATAATGAAATAAATATTTAGAGCATAAATATAGATGTAAGTTATATAAATATCTCTCTTACTTAGATATTTAATAAATTTGCTAATATTTACATATTTAATAATTCATCTAATGAAGGAAAAATTAAAATAGGTTTGATATCATACTTGTCATCTTTTGTCACTTCTTCCTACATTGAAGTCATATAATTCTGTTAAAAATCAATTTAATCATCTAATGTAGAGATTGATAAATTGATTTACTAAAAAAATGATAGTAGCAGTTCTTTGTAATTAGATGTAAAATTGATCAAATCTTTTTCTATCAATGAAATAATTTTAGAAGGATTTTCTGGTTCTATTTAATCTAATAGCTAAGAAAGTTTTATTAAACTTTATAATACTGGAATAATTAATTTTGATTCTATAACTGTTTTAAAAAGTTAAAATATAAAAGGATCTATTATTTAATGCTTTACTTCTGAAAAATTTTAAATAAATAATATTTCCTTATCAAATTCAGTAATTTATTCTAGCTTTATCGATTTACAATTTATTAAAGATTTGATTCTCTAAAATTTTGATATAGTAAACACAAAATTTTATGGATATTTGATAAATGCATAATAAATTTAAGATTTAGATTTAAAATATTTAAATATATAATAAATACTTATCAATTCAAAATCTCTATTTAATCTAAAAAATGTAAAAGATAGCTTCATTTAAAAGATTTAACTTAAAAAAATAAACACAAACCAAAAACAATCTATAATTTTTTATATTGCTTTTTAACTAGAATAAAATTAAAACTATATCTAATTTTAAGCAGTTGATGCAGATTTATAATCTAAAAATAACTTATAATTCTTAACTTTGGATGGCTCTAACTATTAATTTTATATGCAATCATCTAACATAATAAATGGATCTTCTATTAATTTTGGTGGTTGCTTAAATTTTATTAACACTTTTAGTGCTAATTAAAATTAAGATATAAAAATTTACCATACTACCTTTAAATAATGCAGGAGCAATTATTTAGGAGGTGCTATTTCTGGGATATCTCATATTGGATTAGGAAATAACTTTATTGAATGCAGTAGCTAAATAGGTGGTGCTATATATGCTATTTAGGAGTTAAAGAGCGATCTAGATTAAAACTCATTTGAATAAAATAAAGCTTATTTAGCTGCAAACATAGTAAATAAATATCCTTTAAAGTTAAAAATCTTAGAGATTTTAGAGATAAATTAAATGAACTCTAATGATAAAAATTTATTTACATAAACTAATTAATATTTGTATCCTGGACTCACCTATATTATAAGATTGTCTATAGAAGTAGATGGAGAATAATATAACGAATACACAAATAACAATAATTTTGGTAATCTCTATAACTTTTTAGTTTCACCTTCATAAAACTTTATTTCTTAAACCCCTAATCAACTTTATTCTATCAACTTTCCCTTTATTTTATGGTCTGCAAAAGATATATCCTTTAGTGATAAATAAGTAATAGAATTAGAAGCTATTTAAATTTATTTAGCATAGCTTTATACTTTAAAAGAAAATTAATATAAAATATATAATGGGTGTAAAGAACAAGGAATGGAAAAAGTATATTTAGATAAATATTCAAGCACTCAATTCGTGTGTTAATACTGTGAATAAATGAAGGTAAGCTACTATGGAGTATGTCAATAATGTTAAGTTGAATATTTTTAATAATGTTATGGAAATTACTCAAAGCTAAAATCATCATATTGGAGATCAATGTATTCAGTGGAGTCTAAAGATATTTACTATTGTTCTAATAATCCTTCAAGTTGTTAAGGAGGTAAATTAAATTTATTTATTAATAAGTTATTTATTAAATTATAATATTTTTAAATAAAGGTAGTGGAATAGGAAATGAGCTTTGTTATGAAGGTCATGTAGGAGCCTAGTGTTTGAACTGTGATCTTTATGGTGCTTATTGGAATGAAAGATTTTCTAATGTGGGTTTCTTTTAATGTGTAAAGTGTAGTTCAATATCTTCTAATACTATAAAAATTGTAGTCTTTCTAACTATTCTGATATTTAGTCTACCCTTTATTTTATATTCAACCTTTAAAAAGCTAAAAAATGAAATTCTTGCACTTTATTTATCTAAAATGGGTATTTTTTTCATTCGGAAAACATTGCAGTCATAGACATTGACTTCTACTTACATTAAGATTTTACTGTTTCATATTTAAATTTATTTCATATCAAATTAATTCACAAAAGTGAATATACTTTCTAGTTTATTTTAGTTCTAGTTCTTATTCTATAATCCCTTAAGCTCCTCCTTCCTCTCTTTAAACTGCTTAATTTCTCAGTATAAACCTGAATCAACTAACATAGGATACACTGAACTTCTTTTTATGTTCATGATCCCAATATTTATTTGCTCATTAACAATACTTGTGTCAATTTGTATCTTTATTTTAAAAAGAAAGCTATTCAGAAGAAGTTTGTAAGCTTATATCCTCACTTTCATATACATGTTTATAATAGCATTTTACTCAATTCTATTAGAAAAAACGCTTAGCAGTTTCTTTTGTCTAAAACTTGACAAGGACAAATATTATTCTCTTGTTGACCTAGATTTGGAATGTGGAAACTCTTCAGAACTCTATAAAATATAATGTTTAAGCTTAGTGATATTAATCTTATTTTTGGTAGTTTTCCCATTTGTAGTTTTTGCAAAACTAATTCAATCACGAAAGAGACTAAATTAAGTTAAAGTCATGTTTACATTTGGGTTTTTATATATTGAATATAAAACTAAATTTTTCTATTGGGAGATGGTAAGAATTTTAATGAAAAGCTTGATTATTTTATTTTATACGTATTTGAAGTAATATCCTTAGATTAGTCTCATTACGATTTCTATAATGTTATTTTGTTATATTATAGCTTTAATAAGCTTTAATCCTTTCATCTCATCATTTTTAAATAATTTAGAAATAATATCAACAATAATTTCAAACATGATACTTCTCTCGTCTACAATGTATTTGCAATAGAATTAGAATGAAGATAATAATTTTCAAGATTTTAGAATAGCGTTATACTTAATAATTTAGATATGTAACATGCTGTTTTTCTTTTATTGTATATGGCTAATAATAATGTCTTTTCTAGAAAAATAAATTTAAAAATTAAAAAAATGTATAAAATGGAGATGTATTTAAAGATTAAAATCTACTGATAATATGAAAATAAATAAAAATGTAAAAAAAATGATATCATGTATGAAAAAAATGCAAATAAATTAAAGATTAGATTATTCTTTACAACCCTTGTTATCCTATGAAATATAAAATGATTTTGGTTGATTTATGATAGCTTTTAAAAGTATTGCTTTGATTAAAATTTTATTTTATAAAGTTGATTTATTATATTTTATGTTAGGTATATAATTCATATAGTGTTAAATAAATGGTTAAAAATAAAATTATCATTAGAATTTTACATTAACAAGTAACTTTTTTTAAATAAGAAAATTAAATAAATAAGTTGAGTAATTAAATTTGACAAGTTATATAATTAAAATGTTAAATAAGTTATTACGAATATAAATATAATAGAATTTCTAATAAATGTAAAATTTTATGCTTTATAAAGTAGATTATAGTGAAATTTTAAATAATAAAAAAATATATATAGTGCCCTAAGTTACTGCCTTTTATCAAGGTCAGCTTATAGCAAGATGCCATTCAAAAATTCCGTCGTTTGGAATTGACTTATTATGAAATAGATTTTTTAATTATTTATTCAAAAATCTGATTTTGATATCTTTTATTTTATATTTAATTTAATTATATAATGGAAAAAATAATTTAAGATATAATATGACTAGCTTTTAGATTTTGCTTATCTTGATAAATATCATAAATTTATAAATAGTTTATTGAATAAATTAATTTTAAAAATGAAATTTTTTTTAAAATGTTTTTTTGTGATTTATATTTATTGTAATCAATTATAAAAAAAAGAATTTTATTATAAAATAAATTAAAAACTACGCTAAAAATAAAATAAAAAATTATTTAAAATTTCAATTTCAATTTTAAATCTATTATAAAATATCTTGTTTAAGAAATTATTAGTGCTTTCAAAACAGCTACATTTTAAATAGGAATCTGTATTTTTTTTGGTTTAGATTTTAAATAAGGCAAAAAGCCTTTACATTTTACAGTAAATTAATTAATTAGTTTATCAGAAAATTTCTGCTCTCTATTGATAAAAATAGTTAAATGGATTTCTAATAAAAATTAAAAAGTGATAAGAAATTAATCTTATTATATTTTCTTCTGCAAAATTAATGTATAAAATAATCTTTGCTTTTATTGTTTAATTATCACAGAGTTGGTAAAAATTTATAATCATTAATTAATTCTAAAAAAAATTAACTAAAAGGAAAAAAATAAAAAGATTAAATGTACTTTTTTAGATTTTATCTAATAATTTTAGTTTTCTTTGTTTTATAAACAAAATCATAAGATGATTTAAATATGAAGGTAATTGGAGATTAAAATTGTGATTAATATATAATACAATAGCTAAATGAATAAAATATTATATATTCTTGCTAAGATGATAATATAATAGTAGAAAATTAAGATGAAATAGCTTTTGACTTAAATTTAAAAGATTCGAAGATTATTTCTTAGATAGTAATCTAGAATGTCAAAGTTGTTACTATAAATAGCCTTAATTTAGAAAATCTTTAATTTTAAAAAATCAAATTTATATCTTTTGAAAAAATATTAGATTTAATAATAAAAAATATAAGTATTTCTAAATCAAAAGAGTACTTTTAAATTTTAATTTATGCAGATGATATTAATTCAATTACTATAGGCTAAATTTTTCTAAAAGATCTTTTCATCAGCTAAGCAATTTAACTCACCTCTTAAATTATTTAAATAGATTAAATAAGCTTAATTAACTCTTAAGGGTGTCAACTATATTTTTTTGGAATAGATAAGTTAATGATAAAAAGTATATCAAAGATATTAAATTCAAGTTTTGTTCAATTTAATGAATGCTTTGATGATCCTATTTACAATTCAAATAATGAGATAAATATTTAGAGCATAAATATAGATATAAGTTAGATTAATATCTCTAATACTTAGATATTTAATAAGTTTGCTGATATTTAAATTTTTTAAAATAAATATAAATAAGGAAATATAAAAATAGGTTTGATATCATACTATTCATCTTTTGTTACTTCTTCATACATTGAAGTTATATAGTTCAGTTAAAATTCAATTTAATCATCTAATGTAGAGATTGGTAAATTAATTTACAAAAAAAATGATAGTAGTAGCTCTTTGTAATTAGATGTAAAATTGATCAAATCTTTTTTTATCAATGAAATAATTCTAGAAGGATTTTGTGGTTCTATTTAATCTAATAGCTAAGAAAGTTTAATTAAAATTTTTAATACTGGAGATATTTAATTTAATTCTTTAACTGTTTTAAATAGTGAAAATATAAAAGGATCTATTATTTTATGCTTTAATTCTTAATATTTTAAAATAAGTCATATTTCTTTATCAAATTTAGTAATTTATTCTAGCTTTATAGATTTAGAAGTTATTAACAATTTGATTCTCCAAAATTTTGATATAGTAAACACAAAATTTTATGGATATTTGATAAATGCTTAATAAATTTAATCTTTAGATTTATAATATTTAAACATATAATAAATATTTATCAATTAAAAATCTCTATTTAATCTAAAAAATGTAGATGATAGTAGATTTTCAAATATTTAACTTAAAAAAATAAACACAGACCAAAAACAATCTATAATTTTTTATATTGCTTTTTAACTAGAATAAAATTAAAACCATATCTAATTTTAAGCAGTTGATGCAGATTTATAATCTAAAAGTAACTTATAATTCTTAACTTTAGATGGCTCTAACTATTATTTTTATATGCAATCATCTAATATAATAAATGGATCTTCTATTAACTTTGGTGGTTGCTTAAATTTTATTAACACTTTTAGTACTAATTAAAATTAAAATATAAAAATTTACGATACTACGTTTAAATAATGCAGGAGCAATTATTTAGGAGGTGCTATTTCTGGGTTAACTTAAATTGGATAATAAAATAATTTTATTGAATGCAGTAGCTAAATAGGTGGTGCTATTTATGCTATTTAGGAGTTAAATGATGATCTAGATAAAAACTCGTTTTAATAAAATAAAGCTTATTTAGCTGCAAACATAGTAAATAAATATCCTTTAAAGTTAAAAATTTTAGATATTTTAGAGATAAATTAAATGAATTATAATGATAAAAATTTATTTACATAAACTAATTAATATTTGTATCCTGGACTAACCTATATTGTAAGATTGTCTATAGAAGTAGATGGAGAATCGTATAACCAATACACAAATGACAATAATTTTGGTAATCTCTATAACTTTTTAGTCTCACCTTCATAAAATTTTATTTCTTAAACCCCTAATCAACTTTATTCTATCAACTTTCCCTTTATTTTATGGTCTGCAAAAGATATATCCTTTAGTGATAAATAAGTTATAGAATTAGAAGCTATTTAAATTTATTTAGCATAGCTTTATACTTTAAAAGAAAGTTAGTATAAAATATATAACGGTTGTAAAGAACAAGGAATGGAAAAAATATATTTAGATAAATACTCAAGCATGCAATTTATGTGTTAATACTGTGAATAAATGAAGGTAAGCTACTATGGAGTATGTCAATAATGTTAAGTTGAATATTTTTCATAATGTTATGGAAATTACTCAGAGCTAAAATCATCATATTGGAGATCAATATATTCAGTAGAGCCTTAAGATATTTACTTTTGTTCTAATAATCCTTCAAGTTGCTAAGGAGGTAAATTAAATTTAATTACTAATAACTTATTTATTAAATTAAATATTTCTAAATAAAGGTAGTGGAATAGGAAATGAGCTTTGCTATGAAGGTCATGTAGGAGCCTAATGTTTGAACTGTGATCTTTATGGTGCTTATTGGAATGAAAGATTTTCTAATGTGGGTTTCTTTTAATGTGTAAAGTGCAATTCAATTTCTTCTAATACTATAAAAATAATAGTATTGCTAACTATTTTGATGGTAAGTCTACCCTTTATTTTATATTCAACCTTTAAAAAGCTAAAAAATGAAATTCTTGCACTTTATTTATCTAAAATGGGTATTTTTTTCATTCGGAAAACATTGCAGTAATAGACATTGACTTCTACTTACATTAAGATTTTACTGTTTCATACTTAAATTTATTTCATATCAAATTAATTCACCAAAGTGGATATACTTTCTTCTTTATTTTAGTTCTAGTTTTTACTCTACAATCCCTTAAGCTCCTCCTTTCTCTCTTTAAACTGCTTAATTTCTCAGTATAAACCTGAATCAACTAACATAGGATACACTGAACTTCTTTTAACGTTTATGATCCCAATATTTATTTGCTCATTAACAATTCTTGTGTCAATTTGTATATTTATTTTAAAAAGGAAGCTATTCAGAAGAAGTTTATATGCTTCTATCCTCACTTTAATATACATGTTTATGATAGTATTTTACTCAATTCTATTAGGAAAAACGCTTAGTAGTTTCTTTTGTCTAAAACTTGACAAGGATAAATATTATTCTCTTATTGACCTAAGCTTGGAATGTGGAAACTCTTCAGAACTCAAAAAAATATAATATTTAAGCTTAGTGATATTAACATTATTTTTGATAGTTTTCCCATTTTTAATATTTGCAAAGCTAATTTAATCACGAAAGAGACTAAATAAAGTCAAAGTCATGTTTACATTTGGGTTTTTATACATTGAATATAAAACAAAATTTTTCTATTGGGAGATGGTAAGAATTTTAGTGAAATGTTTGATAATTTTATTTTATGTGTGTTTGAAGTAATATCCTTAGATTAGTCTCATTATGATTTCTATAATGTTATTTACTTATATTATAGCTTTAATAAGATTTAATCCTTTCATCTCATCATTTTTAAATAATTTAGAAATAATATCAATAATAATTTCAAACATGATACTTCTCTCGTCAACAATGTATTTGCAGTAGAATTAGAATGAAGATAATAATTTTCAAGATTTTAGAATAGCGTTTTACTTAATAATTTAGATATGTAACATGCTGTTTTTCTTTTATTGTATTTGGCTAATAATAATGTCTTTTCTAGAAAAATAAATTTAAAAATTAAAAAAATGTATAAAATGGAGATGTATTCAAAGATTAAAATCTACAGATAATATGAAAATAAATAAAAATGTTAAAAAAATGATAGTATGTATGAAAAAAATGCAAATAAATTAAAAATTAGACTATTCTTTACAACCCTTGGTATCCTATGAAATATAAAATGATTTAAATTGATTGATAGCTTATAAAAAGTATAGCTTTTATTAAAGTTTTATTTAAAATAAGTGAATTATTCTATTTTATGTTATGTATATAATTCATATATTGTAACAAATAAATTATTAAAATTATAATTGATTATTAGAATTTGAAATTAAAAGAAGCTTTAATTAAATAATAAAATTAAAAAGATAAACAAGTTGAGAAATTAATTTTCACAAGTTGCTATTAAAATATAAAATAAGTTAGTTAAAAAAAATAAAATTTACATTGAAATAAAGAATTAAATGTTTTCATGTTTTCATAAGACAATTTTAATGAAATTTTAAATAATAAAAAATACTGTATCCTCTCATTAATTAAGACCCCCCCCCCCACCTCCTCCTCTAGGTAACTTTTTAATTTTTTTTAATTAGTTTAAGCTGATAAATTTTAAAAAAATAACATTAAGTTGATAAAATTTAAATTATATTTGATTATTTAAAATAGTTAATTTTTAATTTTGGAAATATCTATATAAAAATTATTTTATTATTTTAAATGATTTTTTTATAAACCTATTTATATATTTTTTTACCTTTTAATTTTAAACCAGTAATTTTCAAAACTCATCGTTTTGTATTCTTTATAAAGCCTAAGATTTTTGATTAATATGAGCAAGAGCTGAATTTGAACAAGCAGATAAAACAAAAAGCAGGATTATAGTAAGCATACAAGCAGCATCAGTAGTAGCTATCAGTATTTAAATACCAAATAATATGTAAAAATAATTATTAAAAAACAAAATTTACTTTATATTAATTATAAAAAAACAAAAAAATGGCTAATTAATTTATTATAAATTGAAATAATTTTGTATAGGAAATTTAATTTGGGAATTGTAATATAATATACTAATTTTATATCTAAATTATTTAAATAATTCAAATGTCAATTTTAATTAATTAAAAATTAATAAAGAAAAAATTAAAAAAAATAATATCAAAATTAAAAAGTATTTTTAATTAATTTGTTAACTATCTTAAAAACTTTAAATATAAAAAAAATGCAAGGATAATTTAAAAGGTTTTACAACTTGGAAGAAGTATTTATAATGTCTTATTTTATTTATTTTAACATTTTACTTTTACCTAACTAAAAGTTTGTAAAATCCAAAGAAAATGCTATAACGAGTCTCTCAATATGGTTAATGTAAACTCATATAATTACTTATTTTTTTAAATTAAAAGATATAGAATTTAAGTTTAAAACTCAGTAAATATTCATTACATGAATTTTTTCAGTATGAAACAAAATTTTTTCAACTAACAATAAAATTCATATTCAGTAAAAATAATTTGTTTTTGTAAAAATAGTAATAAAAAATTAGATTATGAGGGAGTTAAAACAATTAGTTCTAATTTAAAAGAATACAAGGATATAACCAAGTTAGATTTATCTATAAGGTAAACATAATTTTAATTATCTACAATTTTTATTTAATTAAATTAAAAAAACAATATAAATAAATACTTAAGTTTATTTATAAGAAATATTATGTATGAAAATATGAGATGAGATTACTCTTACCTTTTATAAGTTTTAAATGATATATTAATTTTGAATTAAATATCTATTTCATGATAAATAAATATCTTAAATTCATTTTTTTGAAATTAATTTTTTGTAATTTATTTTGTTAAGTGGAAATAAAATAGATGATAAAGGTGCATATGCATTTGGTTAAGCTTTAAGTTACTTTGGAAATCTCACATATTTAAGTTTATACTTAAAGTAATATTTAATAAAATTTTTTATTATCTTTGAATTAGAATTTATTATTAACTTATTTTGATTTCAGTAATTATACCTATATTTCATTAAATAATTCAAACTAATTAAGCTTATGAATTATAATTTATAATATTATAGTGATAATAATATTGGTGATAGAGGCATAACCAAGATATCAATAGGTTTAAGCAATTCTTCTATGATTACCAATTTAATCTTGAGTTTAGGGTAAGTTTAATTATTTGTTTTAAAAAAATATTTTAGTTTAAAGAAATTAAAATAAAAGAAATTTAATTATTTTGTCTCTTAAATTTTAAAAAAAATATTTTAAACAAAAGTGATAATTAAATCAATGATGACGGAGCCTATGCAGTTGGTGTAGCTTTAAGAAAATTCAAACATTTGGAAGATTTATAATTATGGTTAAAGTAAGTATTTTACAAGTTATTTTGGTAGTTGATAAAATATTATTTCATCTCGCTATGAATATATTTTATAAATAGTAATTTATTTTCTAAAAAAATTTATGTCTTTAAATTTGTAAATAAAAGTGGAAATTAATTCGGCGATAGAGGAATTTCAGGTATTGTGACAGGTTTGAATAATTGTACTTAGTTGAAAATATTAAAAGCTGGCTTTGGGTATATAAATTAATATTTATTTACTTTGCATCTTTCATAAAAATTTTGATTTTAAATTAATCAGAATCTTTTAAATATAAAAGAGATAATAAAATAACAGATGAAGGATATTTAAAATTGGATTAGTGTCTCGCAGGATTAGTAAACTTGCAATATTTACTCTATGGTTTTTTGTAAAAATTATATTTTTTACTTGTTATGAATATTTAATTTTTTAAATTATTAGCTCTGGCAGTGAAAAAATGTTAAAATCGAGAGATATTCTCAACTGCAAAAATGTTAGGATACTCACTCTACAGTTTGAGTAAGTGTCATTTTTTCAATTATTATTGAAAATTTATTAAATTTCTTCCTTTATTAATTTCTTTAAAACTAATTATTTTTGCTTTCTAAAATATCTCCTTTTGAATTAAATAATTAATATCTTTAATTATTTTTTTTTGTAAAATTTTTATAAATAAATAATTAAAATAAATTTTAAATAAAAGACCTAAATTACTAAAAAGTGAAAAAATTCAGCATAAAATTAAGGCTCTTAAAATTTTAAGACTAGTTGTATTAGAAGTATGTATATTTTTATTGATTAAATATTTTATCTATATTTTAGAGCTAATGAAAAGCTATTTATCAAAATTTAATACAATTTTGTTTATAAAGGGAGAAAAAAATTTTAAACTAGAATAGAAAAATTAAAATATACTTTATTATCAAGTACATTCATTTTATAATTGATAATTTTCGATTTCAGCATTATTTTTACAAAATTATTTCTTGTTAATCTAGAGTAAGATCAAACATAAAAATAATGATCAAAATTTCTTTTGATAGAACATAAAAAAAACTATAGAATTAAATATAAAAAATAATAGGGTTACTTGTTTTGAAAATATCTACCTTTTAATAAAGATTATCAAACAAACAAATTTTTTTAATATTATTTATAGTTCAGTGCTAAAATATAGTAGAAATATTATGATAGATAAATAAAATTATAAGAGCTCTTAAAATTAATATTATTAAAAGTATTACAATTCTGAATAAATGTAATTATTTTATAATAAAAAAATATAAAAGATCATAAAAAATAATTAATATTAGAAAAAAATTAAAATTATAATAAGTTTTAAAATTTTGTAGATAAACTCTTATAATAAATATTCATAAATAATACCCCCTCCCTTTAATTTAATTTTAATATTATTTTAACTTTTATTGTTTATAAATATCAATTTTATTAATTTATAAATAACCTTTTAATATTATTAGGTACATTAATATGAAGATTATGAGGATGATGGCATCGATTATCCATATTTTGAATGATAATTTATATCAATTTCATTAAATAAGCTTTACTGATTATTATTTTATTGAAATATTTGTGTTATCTATCTATCAATATAACTTTTTCTATTTTTTCAATCATTTTAAAATTTAATTTTTTCACTCTTTAAAAAAAATAATATTTAACAAGATTTTATTGAAAATGAGTAATACTTGAAATAATATTTTTATTTTATTAAATAGAGAATTCATTAATATCTATTTATGATTAATTTTAAAAAATGAATTAAATTGATAAATAAAAAAGCTTAAATTACAAGAAAAAATTATTTCCTTACTTTATTAAAAATAACTAAATAATATTTTTGTAGTTTACTTTAAAAAAAATAAACTAAATTATTAAATTTAAAAGCAAGAAGTGGATAAAAAAGTTTTTATTTGCTTTATTAAAAATAACTAAATGTTATTTTTGTAAAAGCCTTTAAATTAATTATTAAGATTAATTTGTTAATTTTTATTGAATTACTTTTATATTCTTGCTATGATTAAAATTAAGGAATTCTAAAAGAAAATTATCTTTTCAAATTATAATTAGCTTTTTCCTATTTTTGATTGATAAAAATCAAATGAGATAAATTTAGTTTATTTGCGTATAAATTTAGTTTATTTTAGATTTTTAATATGCAAAATAAAAAATGGATTTTTTTAAAAAAATGATATTTAGAATTACATTCTTTCAAGTTAATCAAATTTAACCTTAAATTTTTAAAGAAATAAGCTAATATGTGTTTACTTTACATAGATTCCTAAAAGAAAAAGAGGTGATTTTTTTCTTATTTGAGGAAAATTGATGATAAGAAATTTTTTATTTGAAAAGAATTTCATATGAAGAATTAAAATTATTGATTGATTAAAAATCTGAAAAAATTATACTTTTTTTTATCAATAAAAAGTAATTTTTTTAATTTGGTTTTTCACAAATAAAAAGGATAGATCAATTTATTTTAATTAATAAAAGATAATAAAAAAATAAATTGATTAAAAAAAAATCCAAAAAAGAAATTGATAAAAATTTAATTAAATGAAAAATTAGAAGATTTATCTAGTTATTTTAGTTTTGATAATTAAATTGGAAATATCCTTGAGCCAAAGTGAAATTAAAAACAATATTCAAGATTAAAGTTGTGATGTTAATATAATTTAATAACTTGAGCTATAAAAAATATCTTATTCATGTTCAGACAATTAAATATTAATATAAAATTAAAATCAGTTAAATTTTGATTTATAATTAGTCGATATAACAATTACTTCCTCAGTATTGATCTCAGATATAGTTGTTATTAATATGGGAAATTTAGTTTTATCAAATATTAAAGCTTCATCATCTTAATATTTTATATAATTTAAAAGCATAAATAGTTTAAGCATATAAAATTTGAGTATTACTAATAGTAAAGATTTCTCTAATATTATTTAGACTGATTTCATCATCTAATTAATGATTGGTAAAATATTGTTAAAGGATCTCTATGGTACTTAATCTATGGATATTTTTGCAGTTGATATTAATATTGATCAAGTTAATTTTGATAATACTTTAGTGAGTTATTTTTAAATAACAAGTAAAAATCAGATGAAAATAAATAATTTAAAAATCTAACGCAATGAATAATTCTAATAATCTAATATATTTAATATGAAGTAAATTTATTTTACAGAATCAGAAATAATTATCTAGAATATTGATATAGAAATAAATAACTTTTCTATTTTAAATTCCCAACCAATAACAGAGATTATTAATTTTTATATTGAGACCGAAAAATAAATTCAAAATATCTAAATAGGTTAGATATCATACGCTACATCATTGGTAAGTACTCCTCACTTTTAAGTATTATAATTCTTTCAACAGAAAACTTTAGAAGGATAAATATACATTAATAAATTTATTTACAAATAAAATAATATCAATAGCTTTTTGTAAGTAAATATAATGCATATTTAAATATTTTAGATAGATGCATTGGATGTAGAAGGATATTCTTAATATATTTAACCATAAAGTGAATAGAGTTTATTTAAATTTTTTAATACTAAGACTATTGAGATTAACTCTGTTACTATGTCTTAAAGCGATTTATTGTGTGGATCACTTGTTTAAGGTTCTAATGGTGTAAGCTTTAAAATAAAAGAAATTTAAGTCTCTTCTTTATAAATTTATTCAAATTTGATAGATTTACAAAGTTTTGACACTATTTGGATCTTAAATTTCAAAGTATCGAATACAATTTTTGATCAATTTTTAATAAAAGCAAATCAAGTTTTATATTTTCGACTTGAGAAAACTAACATTTAATAAATATAGATTAATTAGGTCTCTTTGTTTAATTTAAAAAATTTAGATTAAAGTTTGTTTTAATCAATCATAATTAGCTAAGTCAATACAAATTTAGTTCAAGTTACAATATTTTTAATAGAATAAGAATATATATAGAGCTTAAATGAGGTATACTTTGAAGAAATAGTTGCTGATTTATAATCATAAAATAATATTTAATTTTTAAATTTAAATGGTTTTTCTAGTTTTATCCTAGAGCGTTCGCAAATAATTAAAGGATCTTCAATTAGCTTTGGTGGCTGCTTAAATTTTATTAACACCTTTCAGACAAATTAATTATCTAAATTCTCTATTTCACAAAATACATTTATATAATGCAAAAGCAAATACTTAGGTGGAGCAATATCAGGAATTTCAAATATTGATTCTGAAAATAAATTTATTAATTGTAATAGCTAAATAGGTGGTGCTATATATTTTATTTAATAAAGCAACATAATAGATTCAAATTAATTTTCTGGAAATACAGGTTTCTTAGCAGCTAAAAATTATAACAAATAAGCTATGAAATTAATAATTGAAGAAATTTTAGAAATAAATAATAACAATCAAAATAATTCAAATGTATTTATAAAAACTGACCAATATTTATACCCTGGTTTGACTTATATTATAAGATTTTCAATTGAACTAGATGGAAAGTTGTATGATCAATATACTGATAAAAACAATTTTGGTAATCTTTACAATTTTTTAGTCTCACCTTCTAATAATTTCATATCTACTATTCCTGCCCAGCTCTTTTCTATAAATTATCCCTTCCTAGTATGGACTGCTTAAGATGTACAGTTTGATGGTAAGTAAGCAATAGATTTAGAAGATATTCGAATTTACTTAGCATAATTATAAATTTTAAGAACAAGTTAGTATAAAATATACAATGGATGTAAAGAGCAAGGAATGGAAAAAATTTATTTAAATAACCAGTAAAATATATTCTTCATATGTAAGTACTGCGAGCAAACAAAGGTTAGCTACAATGGAGTATGTCAAAATTGTTAAGCAGATTAATTCTCATAGTGTTATGGAAATTACTCAGAACTAAAAAAATCTTATTGGAGATCTATATATTCTGTAGATTAATAAGATATTTATTATTGTGCTAATAATCCTGAAAGTTGTTAAGGAGGTAAGTAAATTTTATTATTTCCAACTATATTTTTTAATTGAATATTATAATAATTTATTTCTAAATAAATAAGGTAGTGGAATTGGAAATGAGCTTTGTTATGAAGGTCATGTAGGAGCTTAGTGTTTAAATTGTGATATTTATGGTGCCTATTGGAATGAAAAGTATTCTATAGTGGGCTTCTTTTAATGTGTAAAGTGTAATTCAATATCTTCTAATACAGTTAAAATTACAGTATTAATTGTTGTGCTGGTGTTAAGCCTCATATTTATTTTGGTTTCAACATTTAAAAAGCTAAAAAACGAAATTTATGCACTTTATTTATCTAAGATGGAAATTTTCTTCATAGGAAAAACACTTTAAAAATAAACACTGACTTCTACTTACATTAAAATCTTACTATTTCATATTTAAGTCTATTTCATATCAAGTCAATTCACATAAGTTGATATAATTTCCACTTTTTTTGAGTTTTAATTCTTATTTTACAATCCTTTAAGTTCCCCTTTCTTCTCTTTAGACTGCTTAATTTCTCAGTATAAACCTGAATCTGTGAGTATGGGATATACAGATCTTCTTATTACATTTATTATACCATTATTGATTAGCTCAATTACCATTTTTATATCAATAAGTGTATTTATTTTCAAAAGAAAGCTATTCAGAAGGAGTCTTTATGCAACTCTCCTTACTTCTGTATACATATTTATAATAGTTTTTTACTCAATTCTATTAGAAAAAACTCTATCTAGTTTCTTTTGTCTAAACCTTGACAAGGATAAATATTATTCTCTTATCGATCTAAGTTTGGAATGTGGAAATTCTTCAGACCTCTAAAAAATATAAAATCTAAGCTTAGTGATATTAATCTTATTTATGATAACTTTCCCTGCAATTGTTTTTTTTAAATTGTTTTAATCTCGCTATAGATTGAAAAAAGTGAAAGTTATGTTTACATTTGGGTTTTTATTTAATGAATATAAAGTTAAATTTTTCTATTGGGAGATGATTAGAATTTTAGTGAAAAGTTTGATAGTTTTATTTTCAGTATGCTTAAAGTAGTATCCTTAAGTAAGTCTCATAATGATTTCATTGATATTATTCGGATATGTTTTGGCATTAAATAGCTTCAATCCTTTCGTCTCATGGTTCCTCAATAACTTAGAAAAAATATCAATAATTATTTCAAATATTATATTACTCTCTTCTATAATGTTCTTGCAATAAAATTAGAGCTAAATCGATAACTATTAAAATTTTAAAATAGTATTTTACTTATTAATTTAGGTAATAAACATGATATTTTTCTTTTATTGTATATGGTTGATACTGACATCATTTTTAGAGAAATAAATATAAAAATTATAAAAATGCATCAAATGGAAATGCATTTAGAGATTCAAATCTACAAATAATATAAGAATAAATAAAAATATTAAAAAAATGATTTCATGTGCTAAAAAAATGCAGTTCTTATACAACTTAGATAATTCAAGAAATTCTTTACTATCCTTTGAAATTTCAAATGAATGAGTTAGTGATAATTATCTTTATCTAATTTAAAACAATATTTAAATAAAAGTTTTTTTTATATTAATTAATTATTATTGATGAATAAATAAAAATAATTATATTTATGATAAATAAATAGTTTTAATTATAAATAATATTTTTTTATTTTTAAAAATATTTATTGTATATTGAGAGAGAACAATTATACATATAATAAAAATTAATTGGGAAATTTTACTGTTTAATTTTGTATTTTTTAATAAAATTATAAATTTTTGAAAATTGTTATTTTATTTTAAATAATATTATATTTAAACCAACTTAATTACTAAAAAATAAATAAAATATTCAATAAAAAAATGCATATCCACTAATTATTAGGTCAAAAATAGATTGCTTTCACAAGATATTTGGCAAATAACTAAATTATTATTATTAAAATAAAAAATATTCTCCCAACTATCGAATAAACATTTACTCAACTTAACTGAATAAAATTTGGTTAAAACAGTATATTATATAATAAATCCCTCACTCAATAATACCTAAATTTTTTTCATAATTCTGTGGAGGTTAATAATTAAAACTTATAGTATTATATTTATTTAAATTTTTTAAATTATTAGATTTGAAATAATAAAGTTCATTTTGAAATTTAAATTGCATGCTTGAATTTCTTTCAGAAAGTAATAAAGATTAATTAATTAATATTATTAATTGAATAGTTATAAATAAAAGTAAAAGTAAAAAAAATGATTTCGCAGAAAGAAATCTTTGACGACTTAGAAAAAGTTATTACTATTTTCTTCAATATTATATTTATAAAATATTTTTATGCTAAATTAAAGTTTATTAACTCTGATAAAAGGGACACTATAGAATTGAGTTTAAGAACAAAGTAAAAATATAAAAATTAATTTCGATTACTTATAAAATTGCTTTTAATATTAAATTTAAAAATTTTTTAAATAAACAATTCATTCTAAAAAGTTTTTTTAGATTTAATTACTTTTTTCAATTCAAAAATTATAAATGTATTTTTTAACTAATTATTTTTAAAAAAGCGGTAGAAATGTAAGTGAAAAAAGAGTAATAGAAGTAAGCGAAGCTCTAGCTCATTACAAAAACTTAATAAGCTTATAATTATTTTTCTAGTAATTTTTAATCAGATTATATTTTTTTGTATTAATAACAGATATTTAATTTCAAATAACTTACTTACTTGTTTATGCCTTTTAAATTTTATATTTTCAAATCTTAATTTTTTAAAGAATTCTGCTTAATAAAAAGTTATTTTTAATAAAATATCTGTAAAATCTTGTTTAATAATTTAAATTTTTGTTAATTTACAATATTATGTTTTTCTTTTCTCAAGATAAATTAATTATTTTTTTAATTACATAAAATAGTTATGCAAAAATAGGAGATATAGGAGTCTCCATTTTAGTAAATTCCCTAAGCAATTTTACGAAGATCAAATAGTTGGAAATAAGTCTAATGTAAATACCATTTATTATTTTTTTTGCTTTTTATGTTTAAAATTTTTCATAATTTTATTACATAAAAACTAATTTAATCATATGGAAACAATTTTAAAAAAATAATTTATTAATTAAATATCTTAATCAATATTTTAATAAATTATTTTATATTCAAGTGATAATTAAGTTGGTGACGATGGAGCTTTAGCTATTGGAACAGCTTTAGGCTAATTAAAGAATCTAGCTAAGCTAGACCTATGGATATAGTATTTTTTTT
>NW_002476556.1:62229-87271 GCF_000189635.1 Tetrahymena thermophila SB210
AAGTAAGTTATTAGCACAAAGTAAAAGCACTTAAAATCAAAAGGCTAGTTAAATTTAGTGTAAATATTCAAAATATCTTTAATTTTTCATAGTTTAAATAAAATAATTAACAATATAATTTAAAAGTTACTTATTATTTTTTTTACTATTATAAAAAACAAATTTCTTAGGTGGAATATGATGATGATATCCCTATATATTATGATTATGATGATTTGGATGATTTTGCTTGACAAATAACTTAACAAAAAAATTACTGATTGATTAGATTTTAGAATAAAATTTTATTATATTATCAATTAATTAATTATTTTATATTCTTAATATTGTGAAGAATAATTTATTTTTATTTATTTTTGCTAAAAAAAGTCATTTTATATTTCATTAATAATTTTAAATTTAGAATCATTTTATTTAAGAAAGGAATAATAATAAAAAGATTAATATTTAAGCAATTTATATTCTTCTTAAGATTCATAAAAAACTGAATATTTTCTTAGAGATTTTATTAAATTAGAGTAGGATGCAATTTGATTTATGATAAACAAAGATTAGTTTTTTTATTTTTGAGTTAAAATCTTAATTTTTTAAAGAATTTTGCTTAATAAAAAGTTATTTTTAGTAAAATATCTGTAAAATCTTGTTTAATAATTTAAATTTTTGTTAATTTACAATATTATGTTTTTCTTTTCTCAAGATAAATTAATTATTTTTTTTAATTACATAAAATAGTCATGCAAAAATAGGAGATATAGGAATCTCCAGTTTAGTAAATTCCCTAAGCAATTTTACGATGATCAAATAGTTGGAAATAAGTTTAATGTAAATACCATTTATTATTTTTTTTGCTTTTATGAAAAATTTTCATAACTTTATTACATAAAAACTAATTTAATCATATGGAAACAAATTTAAAAAAATAATTTATTAATTTAATATCTTAATCAGTAAATAAATAAATTATTTTGTATTCAAGTGATAATTAAGTTGGTGACGATGGAGCTTTAGCTGTTGGAACAGCTTTAGGCAAATTAAAGAATCTAACTAAGCTAGAAATATGGATATAGTATTTTTTTTTAATTGTAGCTTTATTGTTTAATTTAATTTTGTGAATTATTTTCATATTGTTTAAATTTAAAATGAAAAAAAATATATTATTTTTTTTAAGCTTTATGATTTATTTTTTAATATGAAAGTTTAAACAAATTTGGAGATAGAGGAGCTAAAAAAATTGAAGCAGGTTTGAGAAATTGCTCCGAACTAAAAAGTTTATCAATAGGAATAGGGTAAATAAATTAATATGCTTACTCAAAATATTTTTTAAAAGATTAAGTAAAGAAAAATATTTACACATTTCTAATAAATAATAAGAACAAACAATATGAGTGATGAGGGATACCAAGAATTTGATAAATGTTTTGCTTCATTACCAAACTTATTTTCTTTATACTGTTACATCATGTAAAATTTATTTTTCTATTTACTATTTAACTGTCTTTTTTAAATTAGTGATAAAGAAAAATTATTAAAGTCTAGAGACATAATTGAATGCAAAAACATAAATGTACTTACACTATTTTTAGAGTAAAAAATAATATAAAATTGATTTCTATATTTTTGTGACTAAAATATTTTTTTTATTTTAGCAATTAAAATAATTTTTTATATAATCAATAAAGCTATTTTTAAATAGATTAATTTATATTTTGAATACTTTTAATACTAATTAATTTTCTAAATACAAAAATTAATAAATTGAAATAAAATGTTTATTTATAATAAAAAATAATTAAAAAAGAAGATCTGATAAAACAGTAAGTTTTGAGCACAAAGTAAAAGCACTTAAAATCAAAAGGCTAGTTAAATTTAGTGTAAATATTCAAAATATCTTTAATTTTTCATAATTTAAATTAACATATAATTTAAAAGTTACTTAATTAAATTTTTTACTATAATAAAAAATAAATTTCTTAGGTGAGACATTCTGGTTATGTTTGATGCTTATGATGATTTTGATGATTTTGCTTGACAAATAACTTAACAAAAAAATTACTTATTGATTGGATTTTAGAATAAAATTTTATTATATTATCAATTAATTAATTATTTTATATTCTTAATATTGTGAAGAATAATTTATTTTTATGTAGTTTTGATAAAAAAAGTCATTTTATATTTCATTAATAATTTAAAATTTAGAATCATTTTATTTAAGAAAGGATTAATAATAAAAAGATTAATATTTAAGCAATTTATATTCTTCTTAAGATTCATAAAAAACTGAATATTTTCTTAGAAATTTTATTAAATTAGAGTAGGATGAAATTTGATTTATGATAAACAAAGATTAATTTTTTTATTTTTATTCAGCTTAACCTTATAAAATTTGATCAAAATAGTATATTCAATAAATCCCTCACTCAATACTATGTAAAATTATTTCAAAATTAAATAAGAAAAAAAAATATTAGTGATGAGGGTTACCAAGAGTTTGATAAATGTTTTGCTTAATTACCAAACTTGTTTTCTTTATACTGTTACATCATGTAAAATTTATTTTTCAATTTACTCTTAACTGTCTTTTTTTAAATTAGAGATAAAGAAAAATTATTAAAGTCTAGAGACATAATTGAATGTAAAAACATAAATGTACTTACTCTAAGTTTAGCGTAAAAAATAATATATAATTTATTTCAAAATTTTTTGACTAAAATATTTTTTTGTTTTAGAAATTAAAATAATTTTTTATTTGATCAATAAAGCTATTTTTAAATAGATTTATTTATATTTTGAATACTTTTAATACTAATTAATTTTCTAAATTACAAAAGTTAATAAATTGAAATAAAATGTTTATTTACAATAAAAAAATTTATTAAAAAAAGATCTGATAAAAAAGTAAGTTTTTAGCACAAAGTAAAAGCACTTAAAATCAAAAGGCTAGTTAAATTTAGTGTAAATATTAAAAATATCTTTAATTTTTCATAATTTAAATAAAATAATTAACAATATAATTTAAAAGTTACTTTATTAAATTTTTTACTTTTATAAAAAACAAATTTGTTAGGTGAGACATGATGATGTCTCTGATGCTTATGGTGATTTTGATTGACAAATAACTTAATAAAAAATTACTTATTGATTGATAAGATTTAAGAATAAAATTTTATTATATTATCAATTAATTAATTATTTTATATTCTTAATATTGTGAAGAATAATTTATTTTTATTTATTTTTGCTAAAAAAAGTCATTTTATACTTCCTTCATAATTTAAAATTTAGAAGCATTTTATTTAAGAATAAAAAGATTAATATTTAAATAATTTATTATCTTCTTAAGATTCATAAAAAACTGAATATTTTCTTAGAAATTTTATTCAATTAGAGTAGGATGCAATTTTATTTATGATAAACAAAGCTTAGTTTTTTTATTTTTTGATTTAAAAATAAAATAAAAAGGTATCTATCAAAATAATTAGGTTTCCAACCTAAATTTTATTTTATTTAAATAAAAATATTTTCAAGTTTAATCTAAAAAGTTCAAAAAAAATATAACATTTTTTAAATAAAATTTAACTGACAGCTAATATAGATAACTTTCATAAATAAATTTGAATGAATAGCACATCAGATTAAAGATTAAGTAATAATCAATAATTAATTATATATTCAATTATTTTAAAAAATGAAAATATCTTGTATTTTAAAAAGGGGACATATATTTATTATATTTAGTACCATATAATATATTCAAGCTTGTTCAACAAAAATATCTTAATATTTTTTTAATTAATAATATGATTTCCAAGTAAATAGTTAAATATATTTCCTTTTATAAATATAATAACTTAAAATGCCAAAAAATTAATTTATTGTTTGTTAAAAATTAAATGGATATTGTTAGTAATGAATTAATTTAATATACATATTAGTTATTTTACAATTTGAGTAAAATGTTAGATCAAAAATTTATTGTTTGATGATTAAGTATTTCATGTAGAATAGCTAAATTTTTTGAAAATAATTAATTTGTATCTATTTTTGATTGATAAAAAATGATAAGAGTTATTACTGTAACAATAATTTATTTAGATATTTCTAAATTATAAAAATTTGAATTTATATATAAATTTAAAGCTTTTTTTAGATTATAAGTGAAGAACTTTTCAAAAAATATGAATTATAAATATAAATAAGATGGCCATTCTTATTTTGTTAGAAATAAGCTTATAAATTGAATTTAAATTCATTATTAAAACAAAAAAATCAAATTCTTTTTCATTAGAAAAATTTTGCTTATCAGAAAATTTTTTTTGATCGAATAGAAAAATTAACCTTTTTGATTATCACTTCTTTTTTACACTTTTCTATTTAAAAAAAATACTAAAAAAGCTTCTTTTCTTTTTCTATTAGGAAGATATGTTTTCTTTCTTTCTTTCTTTCTTTCAAAAAATAGACGGCCGAGCAATTTTTTTAATAAATTCTTACTTAAAAAAATAAACTTATTGATAAAAATCTAAAAAGAAATTAGGTAAAAATTAATTAATTTAAAATGAATTCCTTGAAAAATTAGCTAATTATCTTAATATCGCTTACTGCACTAGTTAAATCCTATAGTGCAATCAACAATAACAATAAAAACAACAACAGTAATAACAGTTTCCATGATTAAAGCTGTGATATTAATATAACTTAATAGCTTCAAGTATAAAATATTCCTTACTCTTGCTAGGGCTAAGGTAGTATTATATATATATAAAATTAGAACGAATTAAATTTAGACTTATAGTTAGTAAATGTAAAAATATCTTCTTCAATAATAATCCAAAATATAGTTATTGTGAATATAGAAAAATTAGTTTTATAAAAGATTTAATCTTCTTTACAACAAGATCAAATTATAATTAATGGCGTAAATATTTTAAATATCTAATTGCTTAGTATTTCTAATATAATAGATTTCTCTAATAATATAAAAATAACTTAAATAAGCTAAATAAATATAGTATAGATATTATTTTAGGATCTCAAATCTTATTGCGAAATTAATTTAATATCTGATAATATGAGTATAGATCAAATTTATTTTGAAAATTCTTTGGTCTATTAATTTGAATTAAAAGGCAGTTAATAATTAACAATAAACAATTTAAATATATTTTATAATGAAAATTTTGAGCAGCCATTAAAATCCTAAATGAACTAACTTTATTTATCAAACTCTAAAATATATATTAAGAATATTAATATAGAAATAAATTTTTTTTCATAACAATTTTTACATGAACAAAAAGAGATAATTATGTTTAATATTATAGATGGCTTGGATAAGATCGGGAGTATTTTAATAGATTAAATATCATACTAAGTATCACCGATAGGTTTCTCTGACTTTTAAGTATTATTATTCCAATAACTACAAGATTAAGCTTGCTAGGTTTCAGTATAAATTAACAAACTTACTTATAATAAATAGAATAATCGTTCCTTTCTGTAATTAATCTTTTATCATGTTTCTTCATTTATGATAAATGAGTTTATTGTTGAAGGGTATTCTTACATGATATTATAAAGATAGGAAAGCTTAATTAAATTTTTTAATACTAAAATTATTGAGATTAATTATATTGCTATTCATTTAAGCTAATAAGCATGTGGATCGCTTATTTAAGGTATTAAAGGTTAAAAATTTGAAATAAAAAAAATCGAAATTTCATCTTTGCAAATTGAAGAGAACTTCATAGATTTATAAAACTTTGATGTAGTTTTGATATTAAATCTAGAATTATAAAGTATCATTTGTTTTTCGAATTTAATTAAGGCAAATTAAATTTTATTTATTCGGCTATAGAATTTTAAGATATCTTAAATAATGATTAATAAAGTTTCTTTGTTTAATCTAAAAAATATTGATAGTGGTGTTTTTGAAATAATTTAGATTGATAAAGTTAACTCAGATTTATTTAAAATTTCAATCTTCTAAATAGAATTAGAATATAAGTAGAGTAAAAATAGTATCTATTTTTCATAAATATTTGCTGATTTATAATCATAAGGTTTTATTTAATTTTTAAATTTAAATGGATTTTCTGATTTTAAACTAGATTTATCGCAAATACTCAATGGATCTTCAAGTGATTTTGGTGGGTGTTTAAATTTTATGAATACATTCCAAGTTAATTAAATATCTTAAGTAAAAATTTCTAATAGCACATTTAAATAATGCAAAAGCAAACTTTTAGGAGGTGCAATATCGGGTGTTTCAACTATTGGTGATCAAAATAAATTTATTTAATGCACTAGTTAAATAGGAGGTGCTATCTATTTTATTTAAAAAACTGATTCTATCCCAAATTTAAATGAATTTTCAGAAAATACAGGTTACTTAGCAGCTAATAATTATAACAAATATCCTCTGGATTTAAAAATTGATGAGATCTTAGAAATAAACAACAATAATAATAATCCGAACAATTCAAATTTATTTATAAAAACTGACCAATATTTATACCCTGGTTTGACTTATATTATAAAATTTTCTATTTAAGTAGATGGAAATTGGTATGATCAGTACACTGATAACAATAATTTTGGTAATCTTTATAATTTTCTAATTTCACCTTCAAATAATTTTGTGTCTACCACACCTGCTCAGCTTTTTTCTTTAAATTATCCTTTTCTAATATGGTCTGCTCAAGATGTAAAATTTAATGGTTAATAAACAGTAAATCTCGAAGTTATTAATATTTCCTTAGTAAAACTCTATTCTATAAAATCAAGCTATTATAAAATATACAACGGATGTAAAGAACAAGGAATGGAAAGAGTTTATTTGCAAAGCCACTAAAATACTCTATTCATATGCAAGTACTGTGAACAAATGAAGGCAAGTTATAGTGGGGTGTGCCAAAGCTGTTAATCAGATTATTTCTCACAATGTTATGGAAATTACTCTTAATTAAAGCAATCATATTGGAGATCAAAATATTCTGTAGAGTCATAAGACATTTATTATTGCATGAATAACCCAGAAAACTGTTAAGGAGGTACTTTAAATTCTTCTCCAATCAAATTATTTTAATTTCTAATCAAAATTCTATTTTTAAATTTTAATATAAATTATTTTTAAATATAAAAGGTAGTGGAATTGGTAATGAGCTTTGTTATGAAGGTCATATAGGAGCTTAGTGCTTAAACTGTGATATTTATGGTACCTATTGGAATGAAAAGTATTCTAGTGTGGGTTTCTTTTAATGTGTAAAATGCAATTCTATATCTTCTAATGCAATAAAAATAACAATATTAATTGTTGTACTGATATTAAGTCTAGTATTTATTTTAATTTCGACATTTAAAAAACTTAAAAACGAACTTTATGCACTTTATTTAACTAAAATGGGAATTTTTTTCATAGGAAAAACTCTTAAATAATAAACATTGACTTCTACTTACATCAAAATCTTACTATTTCATATTTAAGTCTACTTCATATCAAGTTAATTCACAAAAATTAATATAATTTCTACTTTTTTTGAGTTTTAGTTCTTATTTTACAATCCCTTAAGTTCCCCTTTCTTCTCTTTAGACTGCTTAATTTCTCAATATAAACCTGAATCTGTGAATATGGGATTTACAAATCTTCTTATTACATTTATTATACCAGTATTAATTAGCTCAATTGCAATTTTTGTATCAATAGCGGTATTTATTTTGAAAAGAAAACTATTCAGAAGGAGTCTATATGCCACTCTCCTTACTTCTATATACATATTTATGATAGTTTTTTACTCAATTCTATTAGAAAAAACACTCTCTGGTTTCTTTTGTCTAAACCTTGACAAGGATACATATTATTCTCTTCTTGATCTTAGTCTAGAATGTGGAAATTCTCCAGAACTCTAAAAAATATAAAATCTAAGCTTAGTGATATTAATCCTATTTCTGATTATTTTCCCTGCAGTAGTTTTTGTAAAATTGTTTTAATCTCGCAAAAGACTGACAAAAGTGAAAGTTATGTTTACATTTGGATTTTTGTATAATGAATATAAAGATAAATTTTTCTTTTGGGAGATGATTAGAATTTTAATAAAAAGCTTGATAGTTTTATTTTCAGTCTCTTTGAAGTAGTATCCTTAAATAAGTCTCATAATGATTTCTTTTATTTTGTTTGGATATGTTTTGACTTTAAATAGCTTCAATCCTTTCATTTCAGTTTTTCTAAATAATTTAGAAAAAATATCAATAATTATTTCAAATATGATATTGCTCTCCTCTATTATGTACTTACAGCAAAATTAAAACGAATAAAGCAATTTTAAAAATTTTAAAATAGCATTTTACTTACTAATTTAGGTTATAAATATGATCTTTTTCTTCTATTGTATTTGGCTGATACTAACATCATTTTTAGAAAAATAAATACAAAAATTAAAAAGATGTATAAAATGGAAATGTATTGAAAGATTTCAATCTACAAATAATATAAGAATAAATAAAAATGTTTAAAAAATCATTGCTTGCACAAAAAAAATGCAGCTCTATAACAACATAAAAAATTCTAGAAATTCTTTAATTTTCTTTGAAATTAAAAACGAATAAGATTGATTTTTATCTTTTAAAAATAATAATAATATTTGAGCTTATTTGAAAAATTATTCTCAACAAATAAAATATAAATAGAGAATTATTTTATTTGCTACATTTTAATAAATTTAATGAAAGATAAAAAATAAAACTTATTTATGAGTACATTATTTTTAAAATAATTGCTTTATATTCATTTTTATCTTTTAATATATTTTTATATTTATTACGTATGTGGTTGATATAAGTGTTAATACCTATATAGTTATTTTCAGAAAATTATTTCTAGAGTTAGAAATATGAAAAATTATAAATTAAAAAAATATCTGTTTTCAAATTTTTCTACCCAGGGTCTATTTTTTCTAAATATTTAATAAGATTCAATGAATATTTTTATTAATTTCTAATCTTTTAATGTTTTAATTGTAGTTTTTTAATTAAAACTTTATTAAATTAATTAATTAATTAATCAATAATTAAAAATAGATTAAGTAAAAAGTTAGAAAAAAGAAAATATTTATTGGAAAAAAAACACTTTAAAAATAAATGAAAAAAGATAAAAAAGAATATATTTTATCTTAATGTAATAATAACTTAGAGTTAAATTATGATATTTTTACTCAAAACCTAGTTACCCTAACTTAGTATGACTCTCATGAAAATTTGGAATAACAAATCAAAATAAATCCCAAAGAAGAGTTATCTCATATAAACTTGTTGAGATATGAAAGAGATTTGACTATTCAAAGAGGCTTGAAAAGTAAGATTGAAAAATTTTGTAGAAGTAGGGTATTTTCAAGTGCTACTTGCACAATAATTAACCAGTAAAAATAATAAATTGCTATTATATCTACTATAGAGAGTTAATTAAATTCTACTAATCCAAGTTAAGAAAAGTTTATACCTTCTTAAAGAGAGCTCACTATTCTTACAAAAAATAATAGAGGCTAATAATAACTAGCTCTATAAGATGATGGATGCGATACTTAATTCAAATCAAAAATTTATTCCATCAAAGAAAATTAGCAAATTAGACCATTAAAAATTCAAAGTAATTAAAACAGAAGTAAAAATTAGTAAAATAAATAAGTTGATAATGCATAAGCGTAAAAAAACGATGAAAAATAAGTTAAAACTTGCCAGAGAGAAGGAGAGTCAAAAACAACATAGGAAATATCTTAAAAAATAGTTAATATTGTAAATGAAGACTTTTAGTAATAGTTTTCCTCTTAAGTATATAAAGACTAAATTAAAAATAAAGAGTAATTCGATAATACTAATAATCACCAAATTAAATTAGAAAATAAAGGTAATTTTTATAAATCTACTTTTAATTTGTTACTAAATAAATTTATCAATATTAGGAGGTATAGAAGAAGCATAGTATACAAATTAGAGTGATAAATTTTAAGAAGAGGAAATTACGTCTATAATTAAATAAATGTCAAGCGATAGTTATATAACAGACTAAAGCTTATCATAAAGCATTCAAATAACCAGTGAGAAAATTAAAGAAGAATGTATTCCACTCATGCAAGGTAAAACATTACGATTGTCTGATAAAACAATAAAAGGCTAACAATTTGAGCGTTTAATTGACTAATTCTTTTATCTAAAACATAAAGAGTTCATTTCTTTAAAAAAGCAATATGAAGAATACGGATTTGAAGATTATGAATAAAAATAATAAAATAGAGGTGATTAAACTAGAGTAATTATAGAAAGATAATGGAAGTAAGAGATATTTGATGCTATCAATAAAGGTGAATTTAACAATAATAATTTTGAAAAATAAAAAAGTGATATAATTAATATACTTAAGAATTAAAATCTTTATATCTGCAAGTTGTTACAATCAAGTGAAAAAGGAGATTTATTTATTGGATATGAAGAACTAGACATAGCTTAATATAAAGATCAACTGATTAAAATTAGTTATAAATAAACAGAAAAATAATTAGAATAAGATATTTCAATTTTATAAGCCCTAAGGTTAAATAATTTTTTGCACTTTGAAGTAGAGTGGAACAATACCTATATTCAGGTTTTACCCTTGAGTGAAGGCTAGTCAGTTGAATTAAAAATGAAGAATTTTTTGATGGAAGCCTTGTCTAAACTGAACTTCTCTAAAATAGGACGATATTTAGAAATAGTGATAAAAAATAATTAATTATGTTAAGATGAATAAGTTAGGAAATAAATAGATTTCTTATTTTCGTTGCTTAAAGATTAGAAATATTATTTATATGAGTTTTATGATTAAGATGTTAAAGGAATCTAACTTTCAGTCAATTATTCCCAAATAATCAAATCTTTTTAAGATTTTATCTTGCATGCTATTTTTGGTTTAAATTTAGTAAAAGAAAACCAATAATTTTCACATTATAGATCTCTATAAAAATATTCTATTAAAGCAGATAAAAAATATTATTTTAAATATAAAAAGATATTTTAATAAAGATAGTAAAGATTTTTTTTAAAAATAAAAAATAAATTATTCAGCTCAAAATAAATTAAAGCTATTTCTCAAGACAATCAAGATTGTGTTTTTGATAAAATGCCTCAACTAGAAAGCCAAGAAGACTTATCTAAATAGTCAGATAATGACTTTAAAAATCAAGGGAAATAAAATGAATCAGATCTTGATCATAAAAAAAAAGTATCATTCTTAGATAATTTAGGTTAGAGTTCTTAGATCAATGATATAGTAATTTAAGAATAAAATGTTTACAAAATGCAAGATTTTTCGAAATAAAAGGATATTTTAGAACAAATAAATGAATACAACTTTAAAGCATATCAAAATGAATAATACAAATATTTAGACTATGATAAAAAACAAATACATAATTCTAATGTAAGATAATGGAGTAAAAAGCTATTTGAAATAGAAAATTAAAAACTAGTTTTTAATAAATAAATTTTAAGTTAATAAAAATGGATATTGAAGATACTTAAAAATAAATAATATTATTTATGCAAGTGCTTTGAATCAAATGAGAACAGAACTATTTTTATAGGCTATAAATAATAACCAAATGGATGTTATGAAGATTATATATTCATAATCAAATAAAAACCAACAGAATCAGAAATAAATGAATATAATATTATCAGAGAATTTAAAGAGGAAGTCAATCTTTTTATTATACCAATCAATTAGATTCATATCTTTATTTTAAAAAGGGATGTTTATATTCAATATTATAATATCTTTTCAAAGCTTAAACCTATGATTGAGTGGTCAAATGAATAATTTAACTAAATGAATGATAAAATATTAAATTAGAAAAACTGCAATTAATGTAACGGATGCAAACATGGATAAAAGTGTAACTATTATTTTATTTTTTAAGAATTTAAATAAAACTAAGATTTAATTTTAAGAAAATTGTATGAAAAGCAATACTGTCTTACCAAGTATTTAAATAAAGGAGGATGTGGTTTAATTTTTGAAGGCTATAAACATTCTTTCTTTGAATATCAAGAATTAGCTTTCAAAATTTTATTTAATGAAGATGCTTAGACGGAATATAATATTATGAAAATGTTAGATATTAGTGATCACGTGGTTAAAACTATTGAACATATTAAAATAAATGAGACAATAGATGTTTTAGTTTTAGAAAAATGTGAATGCAGTTTATAAGAAGAATTATAAAAAATCTAAAAAGAAAGAAAGTTTCCTAGATTGAAATTGTATTAAATGATAAATCAGTTAATAGATGGTTTGATTAAACTTAGATTTAAAAATATTATCCATCTTGATATTAAACCATCTAATATTCTCATTACCAGATAGGGTGATTATGTTTTTTCTGATTTTGGTATTTCATCTGTTAAAAAATAATAAAAAATTGAAATTAAAGGTTTCACATAAGGTTATGCTTCCCCTGAATAGATTAAAGTAAGTTGCCATCAAAAAATTACAAACATTTTTTCTCATGTTGAAAAATTATCCAAAATTAATTTTTTCAAAAATAAAATGACATTTTATAAAATATTAAAAAATAAATGTGTTTTAAGCTTATTTAGCTCTAAATAATAATTAAAAAATTAATTAATTAATACAGATGTTTCAAAAAAGTAACCCACCCTTGTGTTTTTTTATAATAAAAAATAAAAATATATAAAAAAAGCGTGGGTTACTTTATTTGAAATATCTGTAAATATTTTATTTGCCTTTTGTAAATTAAATAGGCATTTCATTCTCATCCTAGTTTAAGCACTGAAACAGACTATTAATCTGATATTTATTCTTTAGGGATAACATTTTTAAAAATAAATGAATGCTATGAACGCCTCAAGCCTGATAATAAAAAATTCATTACATAATTTAAAGATATAATTAGATATGATATGCTTTAATAAAAACCAAAGGATAGAAAAAATTGTTTAGAGTTACATTTATTAATATTATAAAAAATTTTAGGAATCGGTTCCTTATAAATGGGTACATCTCTAATTAATTTATTAGACTCTTTAAATATTTTATAAAAATATTCTGCCTAAAATATTAATTCAAGTTAGAAAACAATCGTAAATGCTGATACAACATGTTTTGAAAATTTTTTTGGATATCCTTTTAAAACTGTTGGTGACTATTAAAATTTATTAAAAAGTAATTTATTATCTCTAAATAAAATTAAATAGATTCCAAATCCTCTTTCAATATATGAATCCTATATTACTGTTGTATAATGCTCTTAGATAATTGATAATTTATAAAATGCTTTAGACTATTATCATGAGTAGCTTAAAATTTAGTAATAAATTTACAGTAAAAATACAACTAGAAATGTCAAAATTCTCAGTGAAATAAGTGAATTTTTAAGATTTTCTGGATATTACTAAAAGGCAGCAGAATATACTGAGAAATCTGTTTAAATGGCAAAATAAATTTTTGTAGAGGATCATATTGTTATTGCTTCTACTCTACATGATGCTGGGCAATGCTATCAAAGTCTTGGTGATAATTAAAAGGCATTAGAATATTTATATTAATCTCTAGATATGAAAAGAAAATTATTTAAAGAGGATCATCACTCAATAACGGAAACTCTTGATATAATTGGATAATGCCATTTAAATCTTGGTTAAAACAAAATGGCCTTAAATTTTTTCTTAAAAAGTCTTGAAATGACATAATCGCTTATAGATAAAATCCGTCAAATTGCAACATTTATGAATAAAAAAGTTAATTTTTATCAAAATATTGGTGATAATTAAAAGGCTTTGGATTATTTAGAAAAATCTCTTAATGATATTTCATAGTCTCTGAATAATATAGGGAAATACTATTTGTTAAGGGATGATACAAGTAGTTTTTAAATTATTTGTTGGAATCTCTTGAAATCAGAATATATCCATTTGTCTACAATTTCTTGGTCGTAACTATAAAATTATGTTAAAGAAATCTCTAAAAATTAATAGTGAATTTTTCAAATCGAATCACCTTGAAATAGCAAGATGTCTCAATAATCTTGGGGAATGTTATTTAGATTGTGGAGATGATAAAAAAGCTTTAAAATACTTTAAGGAGTCTTTAAAAATCTTCATATAATAACCCAAATATGATTATCTATCAATAACAACATGTCTCAATAATATTGGATTAATTTATTCTGAAATTAAAAATCACTAAAAAGCCTTATTATATTATAAAGAATCTCTTAAATTAAGTAAATCAATATAGAATCATGATTTAGCTTTATCTTTATATAATGTTGCTATCAACTTTGAAAACCTTAAAAATTACAAAAAGGCTATTATATATTTTATAGAATCTCTCGAAGTAAGGAAAAATATTTTTTAATACAATCACTCTTTTACTGCTTAAATTCTAAAAAGAATTTATTTTTGCTATTTAGAACTTTAAGATTAAAAATTACAGGATGAATATTTAAAATAATATATTGAATTGAAAGTATTTTGAAATGATAAAATATAAAATTGAAAAAAAGGTTATTATTATTTGTATTTGCTTCATTAAAAAATATTATTTATTTTTACAGATTGTATTTCATTACATTTATTTTAGATTTAAATCAATTTAAATTTATATTTATAGCTATATAGAAAAAAGTAAATTAATAAAAAAATGAGTTCTCAATACCTCTTTTAATTTCCTGAATTTTAACTTTGGTAAATTTTTACAAACTTTATGAAGAAGAAAAATTTTCATTATAATTGTATTATGTATTGTTTTAATAGAATAAATTAATTAAAAAGTAATTAACGTTTTTAATTTATATTTTTTTATTTTTCTTAATTTCTTTAATAATTTGTAAGCAATAATTAAAATTAAAATCTGAAATAAAAAAATGATTGAAAATAAAAAATATTATAACAATCTAGAAAATGTAATTTTTATTCACATTCTCTTATTTTATATTTAAAAATTATTTTTTATAATTAAAAAGTTTTTAAAATCGAATGATAATAGCGATGTAACGGATCTTCATTTAGATGAAAAGTAATACTATTAAATTTATTTATTTTTCAATAGATAAACAGAAACTAACTAATTTATCTTATTTATTCTATTAAAAATAAAAATTAAAAATTTTGAAACACTTATTAGATATTAAGAATAAATATTTAAAATTCTATCTATATAATTATATAAGTGGTTAGGAAATCAGTGAGGAAAAAGCATACAATGTTAGTATCACTTTGACTTAGTGCAAGAACCTAGTTAGCTTAACACTATTCTTTTAGTAATCGATTAATTATAAATTATCAAGTTAGACTAAAATATAAAACTTTATATAAATAATTAATATTTTGATAAGATTAAAATATTTTCAAGATTAAATTTCAGCTATTTTTTGTAATTAAAATATAAGAAGCAAGCTTAAATTACATACTTAATTTATAATTATCCTCTTGAATATAATTCTTAACTTATTATTAATTTTTCAAAATAAAATTTGATAAAAATAGATGAAAGATAAAATTTCTAAATACAGATTCTAAATTTATTTTAAGATAAAATTAATATAATTATTATCATATATATTTTAAAGCATACCTTATTTAATAATAATTTCCTTTCAATTTATTTGAGAAAATTATAAACCAATAAGAGTTATAATTTATAAATTGATTAATGTATTATATGGTTATATGGCCGAATGATAAAAATGGTCATACGGTCGATCCCTAATGTATACATTATTATTATTTTTAATAAATTGCAAATATATTTTATTAAAAAATTAAAATATACACAATTGCTAATGTTTAATAATAAAGAAAAAATAATAGATCATTTTGTTTAATTTTATTTTACAAATTATTTTATTTATTGCTAAATTTAATAAATTAGACTACTTAATTAATCATTTTCAATTTTATTAATTAAAAAATTATATTTTTATTATAAAAAGCCGAGGTTTTATCGGAGATAAAGGGGTTTCATATTTAGCAACAGCCTTAAGTTAAATTCCTCAGATTAAATAATTGGAATTAAGTTTACTGTAAAATATTTATTTATTGATTTATTAAACCAGTTGAAATGAACTCATTAAATATAATGCAAGAAAAGAAAGAAAAATAAAAGCTAGCATAATTTAAAAATGAAGCAAATTTTTTAAATCATAAACAGATATTTAAAATTATACAATTTTATTATTTAAAGAGAAAATGAAATCAGTGATGAAGGAGCAAAAGCAGTTGGTATAAACTTAGGTAAATTAAAGAATCTTACCCAGCTAGACTTATGGTTGTAGTAATTTAATTCCTTTTATTAGGTTTTTTAATTGATTGCATTAATTTATCTTAAATTTATATGCTTTAACAATATACTTTACCATTTAAAATAATTTACTATCCAGAAAATATTAAATTATTAATTTTCTGCTTTAATATATGATATTGTGAATATAATTTTTATATAAAATAGTTCAAATAAATTTGGAGATATAGGGGCTTTAGAAGTTGCAAAAGGCTTGAGCGAATGCTTGCAGATATAAAAATTATCAATAGGTATAGGGTAAAGGATAAATATATTTATTCATTCATTCATCTTTTATAACTATCTAATTATTATTATTATTAAAAAGGAGCAACATGATAACATATGATGGATATTTAAAACTTGATTAATGTCTTTCTAGTTTACCAAATTTATTAAATTTATATTGCTATCTCAGGTAATTTTTATTTATTAAAAATTTCAAATATCTTTATTACTCAAAATTCTAAATATCCTAATTATTCAAAATTAGAGATGGAGAATAACTATTAAAATAGAGAGAAATATTTAACTGCAAAAACATTAAGATTCTGACTCTCGCTGTTGAGTATTTTATATTATAAAATTGAAAATATTTATTCTTTTTTAATTAAAATTAATTTGAATAAAATTTAAAAAATAGATCTAATATAAAAGAATTCATTTACCATAAATCAAAAGCCCTAAAAATCAAAAGGTTAGTTAAATTTAAAGTAAAAATTTAAATTAATTGAAAAAAAACATTATTTGAAAAATTAGCAGATTTATATCTCTAAACCTCCCTATAAATTCTATAAAAAATTGAAAAGAAAAAAATATTACAAATAAAAAAAATATAAACTCAATGAATAACTAATTAACATATTTATTTTTCATAAAAGGTACAATAATATTGATAGAAATGGGGATTTCAGTTTTGAAGATTTAACTGAGACTATGAATAATGAATGGATGGATGATTTTATCTAAGAAAAATATTAAAATCAAAATAGTTAAATTTTAATAAAAACTATCTCTATAATATTTGTTTAGTATTTTTTTACATGTTGTTAATAAATAATAATATTTTTAATAGATAAATGTGAATTTAATTAAATTATATGTTAAATTTAATATCATAAAAATTAAATATTTTCAATTATTTATCTTATTTATTAAATTTATGCTTTTTTTTATATGCCTTTATTTTATGAAAAAAGTTTTATTAGTTTCAAGTCAAATTAATATCAAAATTGATTAAATATTTTTTGTATTTAGGAAATAAGAAAATTAATTATAAATTAATATAAGTTAGTTCATCAATAAATAGATTTTGTTTCTTATAAATTAAGTATTGATTATAATTAACCACAATATTCTTATCAAATAAATAAAGTTAATAGAAATTTAATTTGTCTATTTTTCCCAAAATTAATAAAAAAACTAGTATCTTCTAGTATATTACCCACGAATTAAATATAAATAATAAATTAGTTACATATAATAATAATATATAAGTAATTATATAAAAGGGCCCCTATCCCTAGTGCATGTCACCATATGCGAGTATCTATGTATATATGTAATATAATAAAAATTAATTCTAATACTATATTTTAAAAATAAAATAATTAAAAATTATAAACCATTTTTTAATTCACAAGATATTAGAATGTCATTTAACAATAATTTATTTAAATAAATTTTAGGAATAATTAATCAATTTAAAATCTATATTCAAATTTTTCTACCCAGGGTCTATTATATCTAAATCTTTAATAAGATTAAATGAATATTTTTATTAATTTCTAATCTTTTAATGTTTTAATTGTAGTTTTTTAATTAAAACTTTATTATATTAATTAATTAATCAATCAATAATTAATAATAGATCAAGCAAAAAATTAGAAAAAACAAAATATTTATTGGATAAAAAAACACTTTAAAAATAAATGATAAAGGATAAAAAAGAAAATATTTTATCTTAATGTAATAATAACTTATAGTCAAATTAAGATATTATTACTCAAAACCTAGTTACCTAAACTTAGTATGGCTCTCATGAAAATTTGGAATAACAAATCAAAATAAATTCCAAAGAAGAGTTATCTCAAATAAATTTTTTGAGCTAAGAAAGCGATTTGACTATTCAAAGAGGCTTGAAAAGTAAGATTGAAAAATTTAGTAAAAGTAGACTATTTTCAAGTGATATTTGCTCAATAGTTAACCAGGAAAAATAATAAATTGCTATTATATCTACTGTAGAGACTTAATTAAATTGTTCTAATCCAAGTTAAGAAAAGTGTATACCTTCTTAATAAAGAGAGCTTACTATCCTTACAAAAACTAATAAGGACTAGTAATAATTAGTTCATTAAGATGATGGATGCGATACCTAATTAAAATCAAAAATTTATTCTATAAAAGAAAATTAGCAAATTAGACCATTAAAAATTCAAAGTAATTAACAAGGAAGTTAAAATTAGCAAAATAATTAAGTTGATTATGCATAAGTATTATAAAAAGATTAGGCACAAGTTAAAACTTATCAGAGAGAAGGAGAGTCAAAAACAGCATAGACATAAAAATAAGTAGGGAATAATGAGATATCATAAAAAATTGTTAATATTGTAAATGAAGATTTAATGTAATAGTTTTCCTCTTAAGCATATAAAGATTAAATTAAAGATAAAGAGTAATTCGATAATACTAATAATCACCCAATTAAATTTGAAAATAAAGGTAATTTTTATAAATCTATTCTAAATTGGTTATGAAATAAATTTATCAATATTAGGAGGCCTAGAAGAAGCATGCTTTACAAATTTAAGTGATAAATTTTAAGATGAGGAGATTAAGAATATAACAAGAGATAGTTATATAACAAACTAAAGCATATCATAAAATGTTCTAATTACTAGTGAGAAAATTAAAGAAGAATAGATTCCACTCATGCAAGGTGAAACATAGGGATTATCTGACTATGGAATAAATAACTAATAATATGAGAGTTTAATTGACTAATTGTCTTATCTAAAACATAACGAGCTCACTTCTTTAAAAAAGCAATATGAAGAATACAGATTTGAAGGTTATGAATAAAAATAATATGATAGAGATGAATATACTGGAGTAATTTAAGAAAGAGAATGGAAGCAAGAGGTATTTGATGCTATCAATAAAGGTGTATTTAAAAATAATAATTTTGAAAAATAAAAAAGTGATATAATTGATCAACTTAAGAATTAAAATCTTTATATCTGCAAGCTGTTACAATCAAGTAAAAAAGGAGATTTATTTATTGGGTATGAAGAATTAGATATAGCTTAATATAATGATCACCTAATTAAAATTAGTTATAAGCAAACAGAAAAAGAATTAGAACGAGATATTTCAATTTTATAAGCCCTAAGGTTAAATAATTATTAGCACTTTGAAGTAGAGTGGAACAATACCTATATTCAGGTTTTACCCTTGAGTGAATGCTAGTTAGTTGAATTAAAACTGAAGAATTTTTTGATGGAAGCCTTGCCTAAACTGAACTTCTCTAAAATAGGAAGATATTTAGAAATAATAATAAAAAATAATTAATTTTTTAAAGAGGAAAAAGTTAGGAAATAAATAGATTTCTTATTTTCTTTTCTTAAAGATTAGAAATATTATTTATGCGAGTTTTATGATTAAGATATTAAAGGAATCTAACTTTCGGTCAATTATTCCCAAATCATTAGATCTTTTTAAGATTTTATCTTAAATGCAATTTTTGGTTTAAACTTAGTAAAAGAAAATCAATAATTTTTATTAACTTCTAAATTCCATAAAAAAAATGATTTTAAAAATATTAAATTAGATAAAAAAAATTATTATAAGTATAAAAAGAGATTTTAATAAAGGTATTAACAATTTTTAAAAAGGAAAAAAAATGAATTTTTCAGCTCAAAATAAATTAAAATTATTTCACTAAACAATCAAGATTGTATTATTGATAAAATATCTCAAAAAGAATAAGAAGATTTATCTAAAAAGTCAGATGATGACTCTAATAATCAAGGGAAATAAAATGAATCAGATCTTGAACATAAAAAGAAAATAATATTCATAAATAATTTAGATTAGAGTTCTTAGATCAATGACGAAGTAATTTAAGAATACTATTTTTCTGAAATCCAAGATTTTTTGAAATAAAATGATATTTTAGAACAAATAAATGAATACAACTTTAAAGTATATCAAAATGAATAATACAAATATTAAGAATATGAAAAAAATGAAATACGTAATTATAATGTAAGATAATGGAGTAAAAAGCTATTTGAAATAGAAAATTAAAAACTGGTTTTTAATGAATAACTTTTGAGTTAATAAAAATCAATATTGAAGATACTGAAAAATAAACAGTATTATTTATGCAAGTGTTTTGAATCAAATGAGAACAAAACTACTTTTATAGGATATAAATAATTATCAAAAGAATATTATGAAGATTACATATTTATAATTAAATAAAAACCAACAGAATCAGAAATAAAGGAATATGATATTATAAGAGAATTTAAAGAGGAAGTCAATCTTTTTATTTTACCAACTAATGAGATTCATATCTTTATATTAAAAAGGGATGTTTATATTCAGTATTATAATATCTTTTCAAAGCTTAAACCTATGATTGGGTGGTCAAAGGAATAATTTAACTAAAAGAATGATAAAATATTAAATTAGAAAAACTGTAATTAATGTAACGAATGCAAACAAGGATAGGAGTGTTACTATTATTATGTTTTTGAAGAATTTAAATAAAACTAAGATATAATTTTTTAAAAATTGGAAGAAAAGCAATACCGTCTTACCAAGTATTTAAATAAAGGAGGATGTGGATTAATTTTTGAAGGCTATAAAAATTCTTTGGTTGAATATCAAGAATTAGCTTTCAAAATCTTATTTAATGAAGATGCTTAGACTGAACTTAATATTATGGGATTGTTCGAAATGCATGAGTATGTGGTTAAAACTATCGATCATATTAAAATAAATGAGACAATAGATGTTTTAGTTTTAGAAAAATGTGAATGTAGTTTATAAGAAGAGTTACAAAAAATCTAAAAAGAGAGAAATTTTCCTAGAGAGAAATTGTGCAAAATGATAAATCAGTTAATAGATGGCTTAATTTAATTTAGAATTTATAATATTGTGCACCTTGATATTAAACCAGCTAATATTCTCATTTCTAGATATGGTGATTATCTTTTTACTGATTTTGGTATTTCATCTATTAAAAATAAAAAATAACAACAAATTGAAATTAAAGGTCACACAAAAGCTTATGCTTCCCCTGAATAGATTGAAGTAATTTGACATCAAAAATTTACAAAATTTTTTCTCTGTGAAAATTATTCAAAATTTATTTTTTTTAAAAAAAATGACATTTTATAAATATTATAGCAGTTTGTTTTAAGCATATTTAGCTTTCAATTAATATACATAATATTCAATTTTTTGTAAATTAATTAAATAGGCAATCAATTCTAAATCTGGATTTAGTACTGAAACAAACTTTTAATCTGATATTTACTCTTTAGGGAAAACATATTAAAAAATAATTGAATACTATGAAAGTGTCCAGCCTGATGATAAAAAAGTTATAGCAGGATTTAAAGATATAATTTAAAATCATATGCTTTAAAAAAATCCAAACGATAGAAAAAATTGTTTAGATTTACATTAATTATTATTAGAAAAAATATTAGAAATTGGTTGCTTCGAAGTGGAAACAAATATATCTCAAATTGATAAATTAGAAGATTTTAATTTCAAAAAAGAAGCTTGTCTCTTTTAAGAAATAAAAATTCAATACTATTAAAACTATTTAAATGTTTTATAAAAATATTCTGCTTAAAATCTTGATGAAATTTAGAAAACGGCAGTAAATTTGAATATAGCATTGGCCTACAAATTAATAGGATTTTGTTTTTATAATCTTAATAAATATTAAAATGCATTATAATATTTATTATTATCTCTAAATTTGATAAAATAGTATCCAGAACCTATTTCATTAGCTTCATTTCATTACGCTATTGCTTCATGCTTTTTAATCCTTGGCGATTATTAAAATGCTTTAGACAATTATTAAGAGTCTCTTAAAATGCTGTCATAAGTTTTCAATAAAGGTCACCCTAATATTGCCAAAAATCTCAGAAAGATTGGTATTTGTTTAATTTATTTAGGATAATACTAAAAGGCATTAGAATATACTGAGAAATCTCTTTAAATGACAAAAGATGTTTTTGTAGAGAATCACATTGATATTGCTAATTCCCTGGATAATGCTGGGGAATGCTATTATTATTTTGGTGACAATTAGAAGGCATTAGAATATTTATAATAATCTCTAAAAATTAAAAGATAATTCTATAAAGAGAATCATATATCAATCGCCGAAACTCTTAATTTAATTGGATTATGCTATATTTAATTTGATTAAAATGAAATAGCCTTAAATTTTTTATTAGAAGCTCTTGAAATAGAATAAAGTTTGATCGAAATTAAAAACAACCAATCAGTTGCAAATTACATGAATAGTATAGGCACTTGTTATCAATATCTTGGTCATTACTAAAAGGCTTTGGATTACTATGAAAAATCTCTTAATATAAGAAGACAACTTTTCTAAAAGAATCACCCTAATATTGCATAATCTCTGAATAACATTGGGAATTACTATTATATTAAAGGAGAATACAAGAAGTCTTTAAATTATTTGTTGGAATCTCTTGAAATCAGAAAACAACTTTTCAAAGAGGATCATCCTGACATTGCCCATTCACTCAATACTATAAGTCAAATCCTACGAAAATTAGGTTGTAACTATAAAAGTTTATTAGAGGAATCTCTTAAAATAAATAGAAAATTTTTGAAATAAAATCACCCTGAAATAGCAAGGTGTTTGAATAATCTAGGGTTTTTCTATTTAGATAGTGGTAATGATCAAAAAGCTTTAGAATACTTTAGGGAGTCTTTAAAAATTTATAAATAATAATTCAAAAAAGATAATTCATAAATAGCGACAATTCTCAATAACATTGGATTATGTTATTTTTAAACTAAAAATTACTTAAAAGCATTAAAATATTATCAAAAATCTCTTAAATTAAGTAAATCAATAGAGAATTAAGATTTAGCTATATCTTTATTTAATATTGCTAGTTGCTATGAAAAGATTGGCAATTACAAAAAGGCTTTAATATATTTTATAGAATCTCTTGAAGTAATGAAAAAAATCACTTTATACTATCACTCTATTACTGCTTTAATTCTAAAAAAAATTCTTTCTTGCTATAAAGATCTTAAAGATGAAGAAATGATGAAATAATATGTTTCAGAATATTTACTATTGGAAATATTTTTAAATAATAAACCATAAAATTGAAAAAAAAGCTAATTATTGTGTTTACTTCATTAAAAAATGTCATTTATTTTTAAATATTGTATTTATTTACATTTATTTATTTTAGATTAAAATCAATTTAAATTTACATTTATTTTTTAACTAGCTGATTAATTCATTTAAAGATGATGTGCAACTAATTCATTATTTATTTTTTGATGATTTAATAAAATATTAAAATAATTTAAATCTTTTTAAATAGATGATGAATAAATAATATTTTTTTTTATTTATTAAATTAAGAATTAATAAAACACATTAATAATTTTAAATAACTCTATGTCGATAATCTAAATACCAAAAAATAAATTTAATAAACATTAACTTCTTTAAATTATTAGCATGATTCAAATATCATTCATTTTTATTTGGTATTTTTTGTAAAAGAGGATCACCAAATAATTTGTAAAAATGGATTGGTAAGAAACTAAACATTTGCTGATTTAATAATAGTATAGCAATTTGCTATTTTAAAAATGCTTGATTGCTGATAATGAGCGATCAAGCAAATAATTTTATTATTAAAAAAAATAAAATTTCATATTAATTTAAAATAGATTTCTAAAAACAAAATAAAAAAAATTAATGATAATTTATTTTGATTTTTTATAAATAGTGCGTGGATTCAAAAAATTAATAAAAATTACAAAAATTCTGCTCAAAATATAAATTGAAAAAAAAAATTATTAGAATAATTAGCAGATTCATATATCTAAACCTCCCTATAAATTCTATAAAAAATTGAAAAGAAAAAATATTACAAATAAAAATATAAACTTAATAAATAACTAATTAACATATTTATTTTTCTTAAATGGTAGAATAATATTGATAGCAATGGAAATTTCAGTTTTGAAGACTTAATTGAGACAATGAATAATGGATGGATGGTGAGTTTATCTAGAAAAATATTAAAATCAAAATAGTTAATTTTTAATAAAAACTATCTCAATAATATTTGTTTAGTATTTTTTACATTTTGTTAATAAATAATAATATTTTAAATAGATAAATGTGAATTTAATTAAATTGTATGTTAAATTTAATATCATAAAAATTAAATATTTTCAATTATTTATCTTATTTATTAAATTTATGCTTTATATACGCCTTTATTTTATGAAAAAAATTTTTTTAGTTTCAAGTTAAATTAATATCAAGAAAATTGATAAAATATTTTTTGTATTTAGTAAATAAGAAAATTAATTATAAATTAATGTAAGTTAGTTCATCAATAAATAGATTTTGTTTCTTATTAATTAAGTATTGATTACAATATTCTTTTAAAATAAATA
>NW_002476555.1:0-29966 GCF_000189635.1 Tetrahymena thermophila SB210
AACTTTAAAATAATTAGATGGTTGTGTAAATATTTTCTATTGGTCTATTTTACTGTTGTATGTTTACATAGCAATTTTAATTTTATTGTAAAGGCACTATTTAATGCTAAATAATATCATATGATGAAAGTAAAAGTTCTATAGAAGTTTAATAGTTTTAGTCTCTAGTGACATTCATATTTAATAGCTATTGGTAAGTTTTATTGACTTCATAAACAAGCTGGTAGTCAGATAGATAATCCATTTTTATGAGAGAAAGTTTATTTTTTTATATAATAATAAAATAGTTATTATATTTTGTGTTAATAAAATTTTCAACTTCTTTTATTCCTTTGTCAACAATTGGAAATTATTGTTAAAAACTTAATCCATTATAAATTATGATATCATTTGGGCAAATCGAATATACAAAATCTGAGTCATATGAAATTTTAGCTTATTTTAGACAAGCATTCTAGAGGGTTATAATTAAATTTAGCTTATAAGAGAATACCAAAGTTAAACTTTAATTATTAACTACATATATTAGCTGCCTAAAGGGATCGCTTACTACATTTGTAACTCTAGAGTATTTTGATAATTAATATTAATACAAAATTTATTTATTTTAAAGATTAACTATGTATATCATAATATTATTTCCTTCTTAAACAATTAAACAGATAAGCTTTTAGTTATCTTATTAAGGATCATTACCATTAAACCTTTCTTCGTAATCAAAAGGAATATTCCACCAATTATTTTAATAAGACTAAAATTATTTTATTTGTAATTTGAAAACAAATTTAATTGTAGCAATACTTGAAAATTTGATAAAATCTATTTTTTGATAGTTTATATCATAAATTTAAAGGAAATTGAATGAAGGAAGAACTATAAATTAACTGCATATTAGCGATATAGAAATATCTCCTTCAGTGAAATTAACCAAATTTGTTTCAGTTATATTTTTATCATTTAAATTGATTTTGGTAAGCTAATAATTCTACTAATAAAATAAAAATATTTAATTGTCAAAAAAGTCATAAAAATAATTGTCAGGTTGACTAATTAATTTTACCTTTTGTAACAAAATCAGCTTTTTTTATTATAAATCTGCTTAAACTATGTTAATATATTAGAGTTAAGTATATAAAAATTAACAATCTTAGATCAAAAGCAACTATGTAAAATAAGGGTATATGTTTTATTATGAAGGCTCAAATAGTAAACTATAAACAAGCTAAGAATTTTAATACAAATTTAGTGAGAGATTTAGAATACTATAACTTACAAAAAATTTCTAATTGATATTTAAATGTTATACTTTTTAGTATTAAAGTAATTTAGTAGGGCTAGCATAAAGAATTTCTGTCAGATCAAAAGCAATTATATTTGTATAAGTCTAAACAATCATCAACGACTACTGCGTATTTAGATAAACTTATACAATAGAAGTAGCATTATAGTTTTATAAAGATATTGTTTCTATAAATTACATACTAGGAAACTAAAATGTTAATATAAGCTAATTTGAATATAAAAAAGCTATATTCTTGTTTTTATCCATCAAAACGCCTTGGATGTTATTTATATCAATTCTAAAGTTTGTAACATTCAGGGTTAAATAATTAAACAGATAAATAGTTGGACTGCTATCAACTACTATCAAGCTAGTTTATTCTTAATAATAATAAACTGCATTTTTAGCAAATTATCCAACACATTCGTAAAGGAATAATTATTATTTTCCTGGAATGCTAATAATGTTTACTTATTTTAATGATCCTGTTAGTCCAACCAATATTTTATAATTACTGTCATAGAATAAGTTAGTATTATTATATCTATACTCAAACAAATAGTCAGTACTTTCAAAGCCCAATAATCTAAAAAAATTGTAACTCTAGCTAAAAAAAACTACCACCAACTAGTCTTGCCTACTTACTAAAGGTATAGTTTACTCAATATTATATACCATTCCTATATCGTACAACTTTAAATAGTAATAAAGTTTATAAAAATATATTTTATTTTTAATTTTTAAAAAAAAAATCTTCAATGTTATTTCTAATATTTTTTTTTGAATTTTATAATTTCAAATTTTTTAAAAATTAAATGTAATTTATTCTAAATTAGTTTAAAAAATGAAATATTTTTATTTACGTTATCTTCAAAGTATCCTAATCTTTCTACTGAAACTAAATCAAAAATTTTAACATATGGATAATAAAATACTATCTAGCTATCTTCACACTGAACAAAAAAACCTAGCTAAGATGTTTAGAAAATATATTCTAACCATTAATATGTCTTTGCGAATACCTATTTTAATTAATAATTTTTTAAATAGAATTAAAATATTAAAAGTTGGATTACATTTATTGAATAAACCATTTTATCAGAAGTGAGAGCGACTAAAGTTTGTTAATTTGAACAGTAGTAGTATTTAATAACTTGAGATTCTAATTCTATAATTATTGATGTCTATGGTTAATTTTATGTCTTTTATAGATAAAAGACATTTTCTTTTACCCATATGAAGGATACTAAATTCCAATCAACAATAGTTATAGTGAGATCAAATGTAAAATTTAACTTTATAGCAACTAATTCATTATTAGTTTTAATAATATCGTAAATGATTAAATTTTATGTGAAATTATCATAGACTGCAATTTTATTATTTTGTAAATTAATGTCTTGAATTACTTAATTTTATGTGAAATTATAAACACTAAATGGATTGTTGAATAAATTATTAATCCAAAAAACTCCATCTTAAGATAAGAAACTATGTATTTTAGTATTATCATCATTATCTACACTCCCTAATAGATAGCTATCTTCTAGTTAACTCATAATAATAGCCATTTTATTTGTATCTATAATATTATCAGACTTTTTGATGTATTATGAATTTTCATCTAAAAAATTAAAGTAAATAGTTCTTTTTCCATACAAAGCAAGATCAGTTTTAGCACTTATTGTTGTAATTTGCTTTAATTCCATGTCAAATCTATAAAAATAGCTTTGATCAAAATAAAAAACATATCTGTCATTAAAAACTTGAATTTTTTAACCATAAATAGCTTAATAATTTATACCGAAACTATACTGCTCGCTTTGAGATAAATCAAAGCTATAAACTTAAATAAGAGACTAGTAAAATATGAAAATCTCACCTGTTTTTTAGTAATTAAAGTAAGGATAGGCTATTACAGAGTATTGCATAGTTATAGATTAATAGACAAAATTTTTTTAGCTGATAGAAAAAGGCTAGCAGTCAGTATCAAAAAGCTAAAAATAAATAATATCATTAAAAGCAACTAAAGGATTGTAAAAATTATTAACATAATAAAAAATGGGCTAAGAATTTGTACCAAAATTATAAATTTCTGATATATTGTTTGTTTAAAAATCTATCAAATAAAGAATCGTCTCTTTTAATTGATTTAAAGTCAAGTAAACTATCTAATCATCATTTAAAATAGCGAAACTCTTAAGAGAAAAATAGTATGCTAATGGATTTTGAATTACTTATTAATGAGTATCTAAACTATAAATTTATGGAATACTTTAGATTATCAGTAAATTTCTTTTCTCCAAATATTAAAAACCACCTATATAATTCGAAGAATCGTATTGATAAGAAATAATTTACTTTTATGAATTAATTCCAACCACATATTCTTAAATAGCTGAATCAAATTATTTGCTTAATAAAATATATTTATTATTTATTATTTATAATTTATCAAAATACACTATATTATCAAATAATTCAAATGAATAGAACCTCGTACTTATCCTAGAAGTTTTTTATAAATTTAAAAGAGAAAATTAAATTTTTTAAACTGCTAAAGCTTATGAAGTTAATACTTAGTTTTAATCATAAACATAAAATGAATTTATATCTGTATTTTTATTTGAGCTAAAAATATTTTAATATTAGCAAAGATTTGTTATAGAAAATTAACTAATACAATAATATGGCTTTTAATATAGATTAGGATTTAAATACTTAATTAAATAAGTTTAATCAGTAGTATTGAAAAATATTCTAATCGATTAGTAATTATAAGTTGAAACTTCCAAAATTTATGATAAAAATATTTCAATAATATTATTCTATTTGAAAAAAACATTTGTAATTTTTGATTAACTTGTAATAAATCCGCTTTTTAATTCTTAGATTAGTGTATTGTTTTAGCTCTAAAAATCATTTTAAAACTTTATTAAATAATCAGTCAAATTGATAAATAGTAATTTGTCTGAAATAAAGAAAATAAAAGTAGAGTTATATTCTTCGTTTTCAAAAAGATAAGAATAATTTATCTAGTTAGTAATAGTTATATTTAGTGCTTATTCCACTTAATCTGATACCTAGTTTAAAACAAGTATTTATAACACATGGTTTTTTATATCAAACTAGATAATTGAATTCAACAGACTACTGTAAAATATATTATTTGTTAAATCAACTTTTTCTAATAACGTGATTTAGAAAATACTATCATCTAAGTAAACTAACTTATAAATAGATGTTGATCTTCCAAAATAATCAGAAAAAATGCAAATTAAATCTTAATATTTCTAAGTTGCTTACATAATTTATAAATAACCTGAAATTTAGAATTAGGTTTCTAAAAATTATAGAGATCTATCTTCTTAAAAAATAGCTACCTAAATTAATAATTAAATGAGTTTTACAAAAATAAATCAGAAAATTTTATTACCTAATAAGAGTAAACTGAAATCTATATGTAATAGTTTGTTTTGTTGAGAATGTAGATTTAAAAAATACCTATAATAGGAGTTTAACCACATCCAAATGTAGTAAATTTGTATTATATCAAATCATACCAAGCTATTTAACAAATACTCTTTTAATTAAAAAAGACTATTTTATTTTAATAGTCAATATATTAAACAAAATAATCCTAATCTAAATCAGTTTTTTCAAAAACAATTTGCTTAGTAATAAAATTCATTACTTTTATAGAATTATTAGCTAAGCAGCCTCCATATTCTTCAAAAATAAAACTCTTTTATTAAACTTCCTCTCCAGTATTCATATATTTAATCTAAAAGTCTGGCATATTTTAAAATATTTCTATGTAAATTATCTAAAAATTTTAATCTACTAAAGCAAAATAGCATGAATTTGCTCTAATAAGGTAGTAATCTTGATGTAATGAGTTTAATTAGAGAACTTTTTCATTGAGTAGTGGAGGACTATCGTTAATTTATATACATTAGCTAATTTTTTCGCATATTTATGTTTTTTAATTTGGATAGTATGAGCTTGGGCAGGTATTTACACATTATTATTTTGTAAAAGGTTCTTAGATAAAATCCTATTCAGATTAGCAAATTTTTGGTTTTAGTGAACACTCATTATTTACCTTATCAAAGTATAAATTAGGACTGCATTGTAAGCAGTTTTATTTAGAATCACATTTAATGCATCCTACAATCTAGCATTTAATACATTATTAGTTATCTGCTTATATTTCTCCAACTTCGCAATTTTAAACACATGTAGAAGAATTTAAATTACTTTTATAATAATTCTGAGGGCAACTTATGCAAGAGTCTTAACTAGTGCTAAAACAATTTTAGCAGCTGCTTGAACACGGCAAACACTATTATTAAACTAGATTAAATACATTTCCTCTTGAACATTCAGCTCTAATCTTAGATGCTAGAGTAAAAATAATTGTAAAAAATAATCTTATTTTCATTCAAAATTGTATGATCGTTTTATTATCTATTTGTTATTTTGAAGCAATTTTTAAGAGTTTTTTGGATTATTTAAAGAAATTTATATCTAATTATTTAGATTCAGTTAATCATATTATTAAACAAAAATCATATCCAGTAGAATTTAAAAGTGCTTTGTTTTGATAAACTGAGTTTTTATCTTTTCAACTTCTAATTTATTTTTTTGCAAACTAAAATAGTCTGATCTTTATTATAATTGATTTAAATAATGACATCTTAATTATAGTGGCTAACTTTGATGATAGAAATTTTACAAAATAACTTTAATAAATAATGTTGATATTTTCTTTTAAAATATTTGTTATCTTTATATTTTTTAGTAAATTAATTTCTTAACAAATTTTAAAAAAAATAAGAAATACACTTTAAAAACTAATTTATTTTTTTAAATGTACTTCTTTTTCCTTAATTTATTATTTTATTTCACAAATTCTTAAAACAAATTGATAAATCTACATCTTAAATGTAATAACATAAAGGGATTTTTTAATTATTTAAAAAAATATTTGTGGAGATTGGGATAGTTAAGAGGGGAATCTGGTAGGAGTTTGATTAGGTGAAATTTTCGAAATAAATAGAAAAATGTTGATATCCTCGGTCGGTTTTGCCGAAAATCGAGGACAGAGTTTGTAGTTAATACAGTAATTATATTTTATATTAAAAATAACATTACGTAAATGCTTAATGACACATATTTTATTTAACAAATTTTATTTCAGTAATAAAATTATAACACTTCCATGAATAAGTATAAATTAGATTAATAAAATAAATAAAAATCTTTTAAAATTTGGAAATTTAAACCATTTTTTATTATTATTAAAATACCATTATTGTTGATTTCATTTTATATTTTAAATGACTATTTCATAATAAATAATTATTACATTAATTAAACAATTGTAATATTTTTTCATTTAAATCATTTTTTTATATTTTTGTAAAATATATTGACATATTAAGTAATTAGCATAAAATTGTGTAAATTAATTTATAAAGTAAAGCATCTGTTTTAAGATTTGATTTGTTTATTTTTTAAAATATCATTTTTTTAGATTTATTTACAAAATTTTCTTCAAAAGCTGCATATTTTGTAATTTTTTAGAAACTCTAATCTTATTTTAGAAAAATTAATTTCAATTATATTTTTTAAAAAGTAGAAAAAAATGATTTAATTTATTTAAAATGGATAAGTTTAATATAAAAAACAAAAATGGTATTTTTAAGTTACATAAAATTAACGATTTTTAAATCTTATTATTTTATTTATCATAATTTTTAATTCAGAGATGTTCTCATTATTTTTTAGTCAAATATTAATTAAAATTTTTATTTAACTTATGATCACTTGTTATTTATACTCCAAATTCATCATTATAAGTATAATTTTACATATTTCCAGTTTCACTAAGAGTTATTTCTTTGTGTGTATTCTAGATTTTATCTTAACTATCTAATTAATTTATACCTTTTAAATATAAATTGGAAATTATTTAATATTTTAATTAGGAGATAATTTACTTATTGGACTTTCTTTCGTTTTTCTTGTATAGTATGACCATTTTTCTCTCATACTCTTGAAAGAATTTACTTTTTTATGCTACCCAATTATAATTTCATTATTAGAAAACAAAGTAAATTTACTGGCTTACTACTGTTGCTCTAATTTAGGAGAAGAAAGGATTTAAGTTCTTTAGAGATGAAAATGCTATTATAAAGATTCTTAATTGAAGAAGCTATATTGTTTAAAGTATTCAACTAAATGTTTAACTTTATTTTTGACTAATTTTATTTTCAAAAGAGAGCTTACTTTAATTTAGCTTTATTAAATCTGAATGTTTTCAAATAATGAAGGATATTTTGATACAAAATATAGGAAACAATTTTAGATTCTACTTCTTTTTTATTTGTTATTTTATATAGTAACTAGACATATTCCAATCACCAATTAAGTTATAAATTAAAGATTAGAAAAAATTAATAATGCAATTAAAATAGCTTCTAATACAAAATGCATATTTGGAACATTCGCAATAATCTAAGTTAAATTTAGGGATGAAGCACATAAAATTGCTGATTTTGATAATAAATTGTTGAAATTCTAAATTGCAAAAGGCTTAGTCTTAAATATTATATAAATCTAGAATAAGATAACAGCATTTAGCATGCTCAACTATTTTTATTTTAAAGTTTGATGAGTATATTTATTCGTTTTGTAAATAAAAAGAGGTATTAAATCTAATTTAAATTGATTTGTATTTATTTTTTAAAGCAATTAATAACTTACTTTTAAGAAAGAATTCTGTTGAAGTAAAGTCGCTACCAAAATTAGAATAGATTTATAAATTAATTTAGCAAATTCCCAATAATAATACTTTTCTTTATATCCTGCAAATATAAAAGAATACTTTATTTCAATAAAGATTGACCATTTTTTCATTTTTCCATTTCTAATTTTTAAGAATAAAAATAGTGGAGCAATAACTGCCCAAAAAACTAGTAATGGTATGCAGTAGAATATAACATACGGTTTATGATATTAAGGATCATAGCATAATATATTTACATCTAAATCAAGATAACTTTTATCACCAATTTGTAGACAATTCAAAGATCTGCTTAATAACATAATCACCATAGGATAAAAATAAAGATAAATGAAGATACATGCAGTATTTAAGTATTTAAAAATGTTTGTATTTCTTTTAAATTACCTTAAAACAAAGCCTAATATTAAATAAAGTAAGAGTACAGAAAGCGGTAAACATAGCGACCATAAAGACTAATAAAACCATAAAGGTTTTAAATTTGGATATCTTGAAAAAAAGCAATCGATTGATTTGCTTGTTAAGCTCAAAGAATTTCCTGATACCTAAATTGGAATCTTAAAATAGTTAGGAATATTAAAATTAAAAAAGCTCAACAAAGATAGAATCTGAAGGTGATCAGTTAAAATTTTAGATATAATTTAAGGTTTATCTTATTATCTTACTATATTATTATTAAATTAATAACTTTTAATACAATATTTAATTTAAAAAAAATAAATCAAATTAAAATTAAATCTTTTTTTAATTTAAAAAAGATTATTTCATTAATTATTTCTAAATTTAAGCTAATAAAATACATGTTGACCCTAAATAGACTAAATCCATTTTTGTGATAAAGTAGCCTGCTAACTTAGCTTGCTATTTATTAATTATATTTCTTAAAAGGGCAAATATATAGTAAAAGATGATTATGAATAAAATTAAATTTTATGTAATAATGATAAAGCTATTTTCCTCACAACTGTAGCATTCTCCCTAGCTAAATATTTATTGATATCTTTTACCCCATATTTCTCCATAGGTATCACACGAGTAGCAAAGAGGACCTTTATATCCAGTTATACAATATTTCTTTTTAAAAAAAAAAATTTTTTAATTTATTTTTTAAAAATTCTTAATAGTTTAAAAATAATGATTAAATTTTTCAGAGTTTGTGAATATATTTTAATTAAAATTCTTTTCAAATTTTAGAAGTGATTAAATCTAAATAGATTCTCTTTCTCCCTCTGTTTAGTAAATGTTAGACTGAAATGGATAATAGTCCTTATCAGCTGCTTAAATTTAAGTAAATAATAATACTTACTTTAGATAACTATGATTCAGCTTAGCATGAATTAGGATTAAAATTACAATATAATATTTAATCTGTAAATTCATTTTCTCTCCAATACCCATTTTTTAAAAGAATTGTTGACTGATAGCATTTAATAGCTGAATCAGGACACTGTAAGCAAGAATTATCTAGCAAATTTAGAGAATACTTTCCTTCAGGGCAATCCTCACAAACTATTGAGTTGCTTTGCTGCTTAGTAATTTAACCCAATTAACAACTATTAAAACTAATAGTGATATTTTTATATAGTTAGTACTGCTTTAAGTATACATTCCCTTTTGAATCAGAAAATTTTGGAAATAAATTGGAAACAACTTGTAAGATCATTTAATTATTTGGTTTAAAAATAATTTATGCATTCAGTTTAAATCCATTGTTTGTAAATTACTTTGATTACAGCTCTCCAAGACACTATATTTACTATGTAGATTAGTCCCACTACAGAGAAACGCTAATTTACTACAATATTAATTAAACATCATTACTGTATTATTAAGTGCTAGTATAATTAGCATTACTAGGTATAAAGATTGGATGGTCCTCTTCATCAAGTAATTAAATTTTATTAAAAATTATTTAGTCTCCACTTAAAAATGAATTGACATAAATTTAATTATTTTAATTTTCTATTATTTATGTTTTCCTTGATGTTTCTATATCCTTTATATTAATCTTAATACTTCTCAATGTAGATCCTAAATTATTTCCATATAGCTTTGCAAAATTTTAAGAGATGATATTATTATTATTGATTTTCTTCATCAAATCTAATACAAAATCAGGAATTATTTATTAATAATAGATTCCACCTCCAATTAAAGCCTTATTTGAAGAAACTACAGAATTTTCCATCACCAAATTGGAATTCACCAAATTAATAGCTCCACCTGTAGAAAATTGAGCCTAATTATCTATAAAAGTGCTCATTTATATAGTTAGACTAGCCATTTCAATATTATTCTTTATACTTAAAGCTCCTCCATTTTATGATTAGCATTGATTTAGCTTAAAAACTGTATTTTTTATTTAAATGAATTAATTATCAGTAGCATAAATAGATCCTCCATTACCAATTATATTTGTATTATTTATAAAATAACTATTATTTATAGTAATATTATTACATTAATCTATAATAATTATTGAAGAATGCATATTATCATAAAATAAAATATTTTTGACTTAAATTTTATTTAAAATTAAGAGGTCTATGTTTATAAACTCCATTACAGGATTTTATAATGTAAAATCAATAAATGAAGAAGAATGGATTTATGTTTTACCAATTAAATTTTGTTAATTAATTTTTAAAATTGTTATTTAATTATTAGATGAATTTATATTTTGAATATCACAATCTGTATAGCTAAGTATAAATATTACAGAAGGCTAACTTAAATATACTATTGAATTTTCAATAGTAAAATTGTTTACAGATAACTATAATGCATTAAGAGTGAAGCAGTTTATAGAGGTATTTAACTTTTAAATAATTATATCAGAGATTTGTATTTATTCAGACTGAGTAACAAGTGAAATATCAGTAGAATTTTGCAAGTTCAAATCCTATAACAAATAATATTTAGATAAATATTATAAATTGTCTAACTTAATAGGTTATAATTATATCAATTATAGTTAATAACAATTATCAACCTCTATGTGTTAAATCTAAGAAATTGTGGCTCCTTATATGTTTAAAACTTAAGAAAATAATACTGACTATATTATTAAATTTGTCACATTAAAATAATTTGATAAAGATATTTGAAATACATTTATGTAGCTAGAGTTTTGTATTTTAATATCAGTTATTACTACTTGTTAATTGTTATTCATTTAAAATATAGTATTTCCATTCACCTTAGAGATGTTTATATTTTAAATTATAACATTGCTATTGTTAATTAAAGTAAATATTGTCTATTGCGATAATAAATCAATTAAATCTACTTACTCGATTACAACTAATTTACAGTTTTGAATTATTATTTAATTCTGACCTTCTCTGTTATTGTCGAATTTGATATTTTAAAAAAGAACTTTATCAAAATCAGATAAAGTAAGTGAGCTCTCAATATTTAAAGTCATGTTCAACATTTAAAAGTTTTTCATTTATTTTTTCAAGTTAAGTTCTATTGTATTTTATATAGTTAAATTCATGTTTTTAAGATAAAAGCTTTCTATATAAGATGGGTAACTGTTACTATCCTAATATAGCCAACAAATATTTTCTTTTTGAGATTAAGATTAAATAATCAAACTAATTTAGGTATTCGAATCAATATTTTAGAGATTATATAAATTCTCACTTATACCTTAAATGCATTATTAATCTTAGTAATTAATTTGTATTAGTGATAGTTATTGATTAAAGCTTTGTATTGATTAAAAATTTTAAAATAATTAGATGATTGTGTAAATATTTTCTATTGGTCTATTTTACTGTTGTATGTTTATATAGCAATTTTAATTTTATTGCAAAGGCACTATTTAATGCTATACATTATCATAAGAGGAAAGTAAAAGTTCTATATAAGTTTAATAGTTTTAGTCTCTAGTGATTTTCATATTTAATAGCTATTAGTAAGTTTTATTGACTTCAAAAACAAGCTGGAAATCAGATAGATAATCCATTTTTATGAGAGAAAGTTTATTTTTTTATATAATAATAAAATAGTTGTTATATTTTGTGCTAATAAAATTATCAACTTCTTTTATTCCTTTATCAATAATAGGAAATTATAGTTAAAAACTTAAACCATTATAAATTATGATATCATTTGGGCAAATCGAATATACAAAATCTGAGTCATATGAAATTTTAGCTTATTTTAGACAAGCATTCTAGAGGGTTGTAATTAAATTTAACTTATACGAAAATACCAAAGTTAAACTTTAATTGTTAACTAGATATATTAGCTGCCTAAAGGGATCACTTACTATATTTGTAACTCTAGATTACTTGGATAATTAATATGAATACAAAATTTATTTATTTTAAAGATTAACTATGTATGTTATAATATTATTTCCTTCTTAAACAATTAAACAGATAAGCTTTTAGTTGTCTTATTAAGGATCATTACTGTTAATCCTTTCTTCATAATCAAAAGGAATATTCCACCAATTGTTTTAATAAGACTAAAATTATTTTATTTGTAATTTGAAAGCAAATTTAATTGTAGAAATACTTGAAAATTTGATTAAATCGATTTTTTGATAGTTTATATCATAAATTTAAAGGAAATTTGATGAAGGAAGAACTATAAATTAACTGCATATAAGAGACATAGAAATATCTCCCTCAGTAAAATTATCCAAATTTATTTCAGTTACATTTTTATCATTTAAATTATTTAAATTGATTTTACTTATTTAATAATTCTACTAATATAATAAAAATATTTAATTATTAACATTGTCATAGAAATAATTGTCAGGTAGACTAATTAATTTTACTTTTTGTAACAAAATCAACTTTTTTTATTATAAATCAGCTTAAACAATGTTAATATATTAGAATTAAATAAATAAAAATTAGTAATCCTAGATAATGAGCAGCTATGTAAAATAAGGGTAAATGTTTTATTTTGAAGGCTCAAATATTAAGCTATCAACGAGTTAAGAATTTTAATACAAATTTAGCGAGAGATTTACAATACTATAACTTACAAAGAATTCCTAATTGATATTTAAATGTTATACTTTTTAGTATTAAAGCAATTTAGTAGGGCTAGCATAAAGAATTTCTGTCAGATCAAAAGCAATTATATATGTATAAGTCTAAACGATAATCAACGACTATTTCGTATTTAGATAAACTTATACAATAGAAGTAGCATTATAGTTTTATAAAGATATTGTTTCTATAAATTACATACTAGGAAATTAAAACGTTAATATAAATTAATTTGAATAAAAAAAAGCTATATTCTTGTTTTTATCCATCAAAATACCTTGGATGTTATTTACATCAATTCTAAAGTTTGTTACATTCAGAGTTAAATAATTAAAAAGATAAATAGTTGGACTGCTATCAACAACTATCAAGCTAGTTTATTCTTAATAATAATAAACTGCATTTTTAGCAAATTATGCTACACACTCATAAAGGAATAATTATTAATTTCCTGGAATATTAATAAAATTTACTTATTTTAATGACCCTGTTAGTCCAATCAGTATTTTATGATTTCCATCATAGAATAAACTAGTATTATTATATCTATACTCAAACAAATAGTGAAAACTTTGAAATTCCTTTTGATTAAACAAATTGTTATTTTAGCTAAAAAAAACTACCACTAACTAATCTTGCTTACTTACCAAAGGTATAGTTTACTAAACATTTTACATCATTCCTAATTTATACAACTTTAAAGTAAAATTTATTAAAAATAGCTTTTATTTTTTATTTTTTTCAAAGAAAAATTTTTAATTTTAAATATGTTTAAATTTTTCTTTAATTTTTTCAATAAAAAAATTTATTAAAATTTTTCTTTAAATTCGATAATTTAAAATTTTAAATAAACTGAATGTAAATTATTCTAATTTAGTTTAAAAAAAATGGATATTTATATATTTATTTACATTTTATTCAAAGTATCCTGATCTTTATGCTGAAATAAAATCAAATATTTCAACAAATGGATAGTAAAATATTATTTAACTATCTTCACACTGAACAAAAAAGCTTGGATAATATTGCTAGAAGCGGTATTCTATTAATTTAAATGTCTTTGTAAAGATCTATTTTAATTTATAATCTTTAAAAATAATTAAAATATTATAAGTTGAATTACGTTTATTGAATAAATCAATTTATTAGAAGTAAGAGCCACTAAAGTTTACTAATTTTAACAGTATAAGTACTTAACAACATTAGATTCTAATTTTATAATTATTGATGTCTGTGACAAGTTTTATGTGTTTTATAGATAAAAGACATTTTCTTGTACCCATATGAATTATACTAAATTCCAATCAACAATAACTATTGAGAGATCAAATATAAAATTTAACTTTATTACAACTAATTCATTATTAGTTTTAATAACATCGTAAATGATTAAATTTTATGTGGAATTATCATAGACTGCAATTTTATTATTTTGTAAATTTATGTCTTGAATTACATAATTTTATGTGAAATTATATATGCTAAATGGATTGTTGAATAAATTATTAATCCAAAAAACTCCATCTTAAGATAAGAAACTATGAATTTTAGTATTATCATCATTATTTATACTCCCTAATAGAGAGCAATCTTCTAGTTGACTCATAATAATAACCATATTATTTGTATCTACTATATTATCAGACTTTTTGATATATTACAAATTATCATCTAAAAAATAAAAGTAAATAGTTTATTTTCCGTACAAATTGACATCAGTTTTAGCATTAATTATTGTAAATTGCTTTAATTCCATGTCGAATCTATAAAAATAGCTTTGATCATAATAAAAAACATATCTGTCATTAAAAACTTGAATTGTATAACCATCAATTGCTTATGGATAATTTATACCGAAATTATACAGTTAGTTACTAGATAAATCAAAGCTATAAACATAAATATAAGACTAGTAAAATATGAAGATTTCTCCTGTTTTTTAGTAATTAAAGTAAGGTTATGCTATTACAGCGAATTACAGAGTTATAGATTTGTAGACAAATTTTTTTTAGCTGATAGAAAAAGGCTAGCAGTCATTATCAAAAATGTAAAAATAAATAATATCATTAAAAGCAACTAAAGGAGTGTAAAAATTGTTAACATAATAAAAATTGGGTTAATAATTTGTACCAAAATTATAAATTTCTGATATATTGTTTGTTAAAAAATCTATTAAATAAAGAATCGTCTCATCTAATTGATTTAAAGTCAAGTAAGCTATTTCATCATCATTTAAAATTGCGTAATTCTAAAGAGAAAAATAGTATGCTGATGGATTTTGAATTACTTATTAATGAGTATCTAAACTAAAAATTTATGGTATACTTTATATTATTAGTAAATTTCTTTTCTCCAAATATTAAAAAACACCAATTTAATTTGAAGAATCGTATTTATAAGAAATAATTTGCTTTTATGAGTTAATGTCAATCACATATTCTTATATAAATGAATCAATTTATTTGCTAAATAAAAAATACTTATTATTTATTATTTATAATTTGTCAAAATACACTATATTATCAGCTAATTCAAATGAATAGAACTTCGTAGTTATCATAGAAGTTTTCTATAAATTTTAAATAGAAAATTAAATTTTTTAAACTCCTAAAGCTTATGAAGTTAATATTTAATTTTCATCATAAATATAAAATGAATTTATATCTGTTTTTTTATTTGAACTAAACATATTTTAGTATTAGCAAACATTTATTGTAGAAAATTAACTAAAATCATAATAAGGCTTTTAATATTCATTAGGATTTAAATAATTAGTTAAATAAGTTTAATCAGTAGAATTTAATGATATTCTAATCTATTAGTAATTATAAGTTTAAACTTCCAAAATCTATGACAAAAATATTTCAAAAATATTATTCTATTTGAAAAAAACATTTGTTATTGTTGATTAGCTTGTAATAAATCCGCTTTCTAATCCATAGATTAGTGTATCGTTTTAACCCTGGAAGCCATTTTAAAGTTTTATTAAATAGTCAGTTAAATTGATAAATTATAGTTTATCTGAAATAAAAAAAATAAAAGTAGAGTTATATTCTTGGTTTTCATAAAATGAATAATCATTTATCTAGTTAGCAATAGTTATATTTAGTACTTATTCCACTTAATCTGACACCTAGTTTAAATCAAATATTTATATTACATTATTTATTTTATCAAGCTAGATAATTGAATTCAATAAACTACTGTAAAATATATCATTTGTTATAGCAAATTTTTCTAATAATGTGATTTAGAAATTAGTATCATTTAAGTATACTTGCTTATAAACTGATGTTTGTCCTTCCAAATAATCAGAAAAGATGCTAATTAAATATTAATACATCTAAGTTGATTACATAATAGTTAAATTGTCTGAAAATTCTAATTAGGTTTCTAAAAATTTTAGAGATCTATCTTCTTATAAAATTGCTACCTAAATTAATAATAAAGTTTTATATAATAAATCAGAAAATTTTTATTTACCTAATAAGAACCAGCAAAAATCTATATGTAATAGTTTGTTTTATTGAGAATATAGATTTAAAAAATACCTTGGATAGGAATTTAGTCACATGGAAATGTATTTAATTTTTATTGTATCAAATCATACCAAATTATTGAACAAAAATTATTCTAATTAAGAAAGACTATTCTATTTTAATAATCAATATATTAAACATAGTAGTCCTAATCTAAATCAGTTTATTCAAAAACAATTTGCTTTGTGATAAAATTCATCACTTTTATAGTACTATTAGCTAAGCAGCCTCCATATTCTTCCAAAATAAAACTCTTTTATACTTTTTCCTCTCCAGTAGACATATATTTATACTAAAAGTCTGGCATATCTTAAAATATTTCTATGTAAATTATCTAAAAATTTTAATCCACAAGAGCAAAATAACATGAATTTGCTCTAATGAGGTAGTAATCTTGATTAAATTAGTTTAATTCAAAAACTTTTTCAGTGAGTAATGGAGGACTCTCGTTAATTTGAATACATTAGCTAATTTTTTCGCATATTTATGTTTTTTAATTTGGATAGTAAGAGCTTGGGCAACTATTTATACACTATTATTCTGTAAAAGGCTCTTAGATAAAATCCCATTCAGATTAACAAATTTTTGGTTTTAATGAACACTCATTCTTATCCTTATCAAAGTATAAATTAGGACTGCATTGTAAGCAATTTTATTTAGAATCACATTTAATACATCCTACAATCTAGCATTTAATACAATATTAGTTATCTGCTTATATTTCTCCAACTTCGCAGTTTTAAACGCATGTAGAAGAATTTAAATTACTTTTATAAAAATTAAGAGGGCAGCTTATGCACGAGTCTGAACTAGTACTAAAACAATCTTAGCAGCTGCTTGAGCATGGGAAACACTATTATGAAACTAGATTAAATATTTATCCGCTTGAACATTCAGCTCTAATCTTAGATGCAAGAGTAAAAATAATTGCAAAAAAACTGCTTATTTTCATTCAAAATTGTATGACCGTTTTATTATCTTTTTGTTATTTTTGAATTGATTTCTGATTAATTTAAAGAAATTTACATTTAAATAATTAAGATAATCGTATTATTAACAAATTTTGTATTCAGTAGAATTTAAAAGTAGTTAGAATTGATATTTGTGTTTTTTATCATTAAAACTTCTTAATTATTTTTTCTAAATGAAAAAAGATTAATTGATCTTAATAATAATTCATTTATATAATGACAACTTAATTATATTGGCTAACTTTGATGATAAAAACTTTCTGAAAAAAACTAAAATAAATATAATTATTTTTAAAAAATATTTTCTTTTAAATATTTTGGTTTCTTTATATTTTTAAATGAATTACTTTCTTAACAGATTTATTTTAAAATAAGAATTTTATTCAAATCTACTTAATTATTTTTTAAATCTGTTTTTAAAATATTTCCTAAGTTTATTATTTCATTTCAAGATAACTTTTATAATAAATTAAAAAGAATTGATAAATCGATTACTTAAATGTAATAAGATAAAAGGTTTTATAATTTTATAAAATAGGATTAACTGCAAATAAACTTAATTCTACCTTAATTTTTAATTGAGGATTTAAGGGGGTTTGTAGGGATAAAAAACTTTCTTCAATAACAACATATTTTGTAAATTTTTTTGAAATTCTAATCTTTTCTAAGGTAAATTAATTTTTCAATTATATTTTTAAAGAAGTTCAAATTTTAAATGATTAAATTTATTTCACATGATAAAATACAAAAATTATAATTATCTCATTATTTTATTTATAATAATTTATAATTAAGAGAGTAGATTAATTTTATCATTATTTTATGGACAAATACTACTTAATATTTTTATTTAATTTATGATCACTTGTTAATTATATTCCAAATTCATCATTACAAGTATAAGTTTACAAATTTCCAGTTTCAGTAAGAGCTATTTCTTTTTGTGTATTCTAGATTATATCTTAACTATCAAATTAAGGTATACCTTTTAAATATAAAATGGAAATTATTTAATACTTTAAGTTGTAGTTAATTTACTTATTGGACTTTCTTTTGTTTTTCTTGTATAGTATGTCCATTTCTCTCTCATACTCTTGAGAGAATTTACCTTTTTATGCTATCCAATGATAGTTTCACTCCCAGATAGCAAAGTAAATCTATTGGTTTACTACTATTTTTCTAATTTAGGAGAAAGGATTTGATTTCTTTAGAGATGAAAATGCTCTTGCAAAGATTCTTAATTGAAGAAGCTATGTTGTTTAAAGTACTCAATTAAATGTTTAACTTTATTTTTGAATAACTTTATTTTCAATAGAGAACTTACTTTTATTTAGCCTTATTAAACTTGAATGTTTTCAAATAATGAAGGAAATTTTTATATAAAATATAAGAGGCAATTTTACATTCTACTTCTTTTTTATCTATCATTTTGTATAGTAACTAGACATATTCCAATCACCAATTAAGTTATAAATTGAAGATTAGGAAAAATTAATAAAGTAATTAATATAGCTTCTAAAACAAAATGCATGTTTCCAACATTGGCAATAATCTGAGTTAAATTTAGTGATAAAGCACATAAAATTGCTGATCTTTATAATAAATTGTTGAAATTCTAAATGGCAAAAGGCTTAGTCTTAAATGTTATATAAATCTGCAATAAAATTAAAGCATTTAGCATACTAAACTATTTTAATTTTAAAGTTTGATAAGTATATTTATTCATTTTATATACCAAATAGGTAATAAATTTAATTTAAATTGATTGGTATTTATTTTTTAAAATAATTAATAACTAACTTACTTTTAAGAAAGGATTCTGTTGAAGTAATGTCGCTACCAAAATTAGAATTGATTTATAAAATAATTTAGCAAATTCCCAATAATAATACTTTTCTTTATATCCAGCAAATATAAAAGAATACTTTATTTCAATAAAGATTGACCATTTTTTCATTTTTCCATTTCTAATTTTTAAGAATAAAAATAGTGGAACAATAATTGCCCAAAAAACTAGTAATGGTATACAGTAGAATATAACATATGGTTTATGATATTAAGGGTCGTAGCATAATATATTTACATCTAAATCAAGATAGCTTTTATTACCAATTTATAGGCAATTCAATGACCTGCTAAATAGCATAATAATCATCGGATAAAAATAAAGATAAATGAAGATACATGCAGTATTTAAGTATTTAAAAATGTTTGTATTTTTTTTTAAATATCTTAAAATAAAACCTAATATTAAATAAAGCGAGAGTACAGAAAGTGGTAAACATAACGACCACAAGGACTAATAAAACCATAAAGGTTTTAGATTTGGATATCTTGAAAAAAAGCAATCAATAGACTTGCTTGTTAAGCTCATAGAATTTCCTGATACCTAAATTGGAATCTTAAAATAGTTAGGAATATTAAAGTTAAAAAAGCTTAACAAGGAGAGAATATGAAGGTGGTCAGTTAAAATTTTGGAAATTATCTAAGGCTTATCTTATTATCTTACTATATAATATTATACATTTTATTTAATTAAAAAATAATAAAAATTAAATTAAAATTCAAACTATATTTAATTTAAAAATATTATTTGATAAATTATTTCTAAATTTAAGCTAATAAAATACATGTTGACCCTAGATAGACTAAATCCATTTTAGTGATAAAGTAGCCTGCTAACTTAGCTTGTTATTTATTGATTATATTTCTTAAAAGGGCAAATATATAGTAAAAGATGATAATGAATAAAACTAAATTTTATATAATTATGATATAGCTATTTCCCTCACAACTGAAGCATTCTCCCTAACTAAATATTTATTGATACCTTTTACCCCATTTTTCTCCATAAGTATCGCACGAGTAGCAAAGAGGACCTTTATATCCAGCTATACAATATTCCTTAAAAAAATAATAAATTAAATTTATTTTAAAAAAATTCTTTATAGTTTAAAAATAATGATTAAATTTTTCAGAGTATGTGAATATATTTTAATTAAAATTTTTTCCAAATTTTGGAAGTGATGAAATTTAAAAAGATTCTTTTTCTCCCTAAATTTTCGTTAAATTTATTTTGAAATGGACTCTATCTTTATCTATCACTTTAATTAAAATAAATAATAATATTTACTTTAGATAATTTTGACTCAGCTTAGCATGAATTAGGATGAAAATTACAATATATTATTTGATCTGTCTATTCGTTTTCTCTCCAATACCCATTTTTTAAAAGAATTGTTGACTAGTAGCATTTAATAGCGGAATCAGGACACTATAAACAAGAAGTATCTAATAAATTTAGGGAATACTTTCCTTCAGGGCAATCCTCACAAACTATTGAGTTGCTTTGCTGCTTAGTAATTTAACCCAATTAACAACTATTAAAACTAATAGTGATATTTTTATATAGTTAGTACTGCTTTAAGTATACATTTCCTTTTGAATCAGAAAATTTTGGAAATAAATTGGAAACAACTTGTAAGATCATTTAATTATTTGGTTTATACATAATTTATGCATTCAATTTAAATCCATCATTTGTAAATTACTTTGATTAAAGTTCTCCAAGGCACTATATTTACTATGTAGATTAGTCCCATTACAAAGAAACGCTGATTTACTACAATATTGATTAAACGTCATTACTGTATTATTAAGTGTTAGTATAATTACCATCATTAGGTATAAAGATTGGATTATCTTCCTCATCAAGCAATTAAATTTTATTAAAATTTATTTCGTCTCCACTTAAAAATTAATTGATATAAATTTAATTATTTTAATTTTCTATTATTTATGTTTTCCTTGATGTTTCTATATCCTTTAAATTAATCTTAATACTTCTCAATGTAGATCCTAAATTATTTCCATATAGCTTTGCAAAATTTTAAGTGAAGATATTATTATTATAGATTTTCTTCATCAAATCTAATACAAAATCAGGAATTATTTATTAATAATAGATTCCACCTCCAATTAAGGCCTTATTTGAAGAAACTACAGAATTTTTCATCACCAAATTGGAATTCACCAAATTAATAGCTCCACCTGTAGAAAATTGAGCCTAATTATCTATAAAAGCGCTCTTTTATATAGTTAGAGTAGCCATTTCAATATTATTCTTTATACTTAAAGCTCCTCCATTTTATGATTAGCATTGATTTAGCTTAAAAACTGTATTTTTTATTTAAATAGATTAATTATCAGTAGCATAAATAGATCCTCCAGTACCAATGGTATTTGTGTTATTTATAAAATGACTGTTATTTATAGTAATATCATTACATTAATCTATAATTATTATTGAAGAATGCATATTATCATAAAATAAAATATTTTATACTTAAATATTATCTAATATTAACACATCTATGTTTATAAATTCCATTACAGGATTTTATAATGTAAAATCTATAAATGAAGAAGAATGGATTAATGTTTTACCAATTTAATCTTACTATTTAATTTTTAAAATTGTTATTTAATTATTAGATGAATTTATATTTTGAATATCACAATCTATATAGCTAAGTATAAATATTATAGAAGGCTAACTTAAATATACTATTGAATTTTCAATAGTAAAGTTTTATACAGATAATTATAATGCATTAAGAGTGAAGCAGTTTATAGAGGTATTTAACTTTTAAATAATTATATCAGATATTTGTATTTATTCAGACTGAGTAACAAGTGAAATATCAGTAGAATTTTGCAAGTTCAAATCTTACAAAATATAGTATTTAGATAAATATTATAAATTGTCTAATTTAATTGGTTATAATTATATCAATTGTAGTTAATAACAATTATCAACCTTTATGTGTTAAATCTAAGAAATTGTGACTCCTTATATGTTTATAACCTAAGAAAATAATACTGTCTATATTATTAAATTTGTCACATTAAAAAAATTTGATAGAGATATTTGAAATACATTTATGTAGCTAGAGTTTTGTATTTTAATATCAGTTATTACTACTTGTTAATTGTTATTCATTTAAAATATAGTATTTCCATTCATTTTAGAGATGTTTATATTTTAAATTATAACATTGCTATTATTTGTTAAAGTAAATATTATCTATTATGATACAAAATCAATTATTTCTACTTACTCGATTATAACTAATTTACAGTTTTGAATTATTATTTAATTCTGACCTTCTCTGTTATTGTTAAATTTGATATTTTAAAAAAGAACTTTATCAAAATCAGATAAAGTAAGTGAGCTCTCAATATTTAAAGTCATATTAAACATTTAAAAGTTTTTCATTTATTTTTTCTAGTTAAGTACTATTGTATTTTATATAGTTAAATTCATGTTTTTAAGATAAAAGTTTTCTATATAAGATGGGTAACTGTTGCTATCCTAATATAACCAACAAATATTATCTTTTTGAGATTAAGATTAAATAATCAAACTAATTTAGGTATTAGAATCAATATTTTAGATATTATATAAATTGTCACTTATACCTTAAATGCATTATTAATCTTAGTAATTAATTTGTATTAATGATAGTTATTGATTAAAGCTTTGTATTGATTAAAAATTTTAAAATAATTATATGATTGTGTAAATATTTTCTATTGGTCTATTTTACTGTTGTATGTTTATATAGCAATTTTAATTTTATTGCAAAGGCACTATTTAATGCTATACATTATCATAAGAGGAAAGTAAAAGTTCTATATAAGTTTAATAGTTTTAGTCTCTAGTGATTTTCATATTTAATAGCTATTAGTAAGTTTTGTTGACTTCAAAAACAAGCTGGAAATCAGATAGATAATCCATTTTTATGAGAGAAAGTTTATTTTTTTATATAATAATAAAATAGTTGTTATATTTTGTGCTAATAAAATTATCAACTTCTTTTATTCCTTTATCAATAATAGGAAATTATTGTTAAAAACTTAAACCATTATAAATTATGATATCATTTGGGCAAATAGAATATACAAAATCTGAGTCATATGAAATTTTAGCTTATTTTAGACAAGCATTCTAGAGGGTTGTAATTAAATTTAACTTATAAGAGAATACTAAAGTTAAACTTTAATTGTTAACTACATATATTAGCTGCCTAAAGGGATCGCTTACTATATTTGTAACTCTAGAGTACTTGGATAATTAATATGAATATAAAATTTATTTTGTTTAAAGATTAATTATGTATGCCATAATATTATTACCATCTTATACAATTAAACAAAAAAGCTTTTAGTTATCTTATTAAGGATCACTACTGTTAATCCTTTCTTCATAATCAAAAGGAATATTCCACCAATTGTTTAAATAAGATTAAAATTATTTTATTTACAATTTGAAAGCAAATTTAATTACAGCAATATTTGAAAATTTGATTAAATCTATTTTTTGATAGTTTATATCATAAATTTAAAGGAAATTTGATGAAGGAAGAACTATAAATTAACTGCATATAAGAGACATAGAAATATCTCCCTCTGTAAAATTAATCAAATTTATTTCAGTTATATATTTATCATTTAAATTGATTTTGCTAAGCTAATAGTTTTACTAATAAAGTAAAAATATTTAATTATCAACATTGTCATAGAAATAATTGTCAGGTAGACTAATTAATTTTATTCTTTTAAACAAATTCAGTTTTTTTTATTATAAATCAGCTTAAACTATGTTAATATATTATAATTAAATAAATAAAAATTAGCAATCTTAGGTCAAGAGTAGCTATGTAAAATAAGGGTATATGCTTTATTATGAAGGCTCAAATAATAAACTATTAACGAGTTAAGAATTTTAATACAAATTTAGGGAGAGATTTAGAATACTATAACTTACAAAGAATTCATTCTTGATATTTAAATGTTATACTTTTTAGTATTAAAGCAATTTAGTAGGGCTAGCATAAAGAATTTCTGTCAGATCAAAAGCAATTATATATGTGTAAGTCTAAACGATAATCAACGACTACTGTGTATTTAGATAAACTTATACTATAGAAGTAGCATTATAGTTTTATAAAGATATTGTTTCTATAAATTACATACTAGGAAATTAAAATGTTAATATAAATTAATTTGAATATAAAAAAGCTATATTCTTGTTTTTATCCATCAAAATGCCTTGGATGTTATTTACATCAATTCTAAAACTTGTAACATTAAGGGTTAAATAATTAAAAAGATAAATAGTTGGACTGCTATCAACTACTATCAAGCTAGTCTATTCTTAATGATAATAAACTGCATTTTCAGCAAATTATGCGACACATTGATAAAGGAATAATTATAAATTTCCTGGAATATTAATAATGTTTACTTATTTTAATGATCCTGTTAGTCCAATCAATATTTTATGATTGCCATCATAGAATAAGCTAGTATTATTATATCTATACTCAAACAAATAATTTTAAATTTGAAAGTCCTATTTGCTAAAAAAATTGACATTTTAGCTAAAAAAAACTACTACTAACTAGTCTTGCTTACTTATCAAAGGTATAGTTTACTAAACATTTTACATCATTCCTAATATATATATCTTTAAATAATAGTAAAGTTTATGAAAAAAATATTTTATTTGTCATTATATTTCTAATAAAAAAATTTTCAATTCAAATTATTAAAATATGTTTAATTTTTAAAGCTCAAAATATTAAATGAATTTTAGAATTTTAAATAAAAATTGTAATTAAAAATATAATTTGTTTTATTTCTTTAAAAATTTTATATTAAGTTATTTTTTTATTATTCTTTGAATTTATTTTCTAATTTCAAATTTTTCATAAATTAAATGTAATTTATTCTAAATTAGTTTAAAAAAAGGAAATTTATAAATTTACATTTTAATAAAAGTATTCTGATCTTTATCCTGAAATTAAATCAAAAATTTCAACAAATGGATAGTAAAATATTATCTAATTATCTTCACACTGAACAAAAAAGCTTGGATAATATTCTTAGAAGCTATATTCAACCAATTTATATATCTTTGTCAAGACCTATTTTAATTAAAAATTTTTTAAAGTAATTAAAATTATAAGTTGAATTACATTTATTGAATAAATTATTTTATTAGAAGTGAGAGCCACTAAAGTTTACTAATTTTAACAGTATAAGTACTTAATAACATTAGATTCTAATTTTTTAATTATAGATGTCTGTGATTAATTTTATGTGTTTTATAGATAAAGGACATTTTCTTGTACCCATATGAATGATACTTAATTCCAATCAACAATAACTATTGAGAGATCAAATATAAAATTTAACTTTATTACAACTAATTCATTATTAGCTTTAATAACATCGTAAATGATTAAATTTTATGTGGAATTATCATAGACTGCAATTTTATTATTTTGTAAATTAATGTCTTGAATTACATAATTTTATGTGAAATTATATATGCTAAATGGATTGTTGAATAAATTATTAATCCAAAAAACTCCATCTTAAGATAAAAAACTATGAATTTTAGTATTATCATCATTATTTATACTCCCTAATAGAGAGCAATCTTCTAGTTGACTCATAATAATAACCATATTACTTGTATCTATTATATTATCAGACTTTTTGATATATTACAAATTCTCATCTAAATAATAAAACTAAATTGCTCTTTTTCCATACAAGGAGGTATCAGTTTTAGCATCTATTATTGTAAATTGTTTTAATTCCATGTCGAATCTATAAAAATAGCTTTGATCATAATAAAAAACATATCTGTCATTAAAAACTTGAATCTATTAACCATTCATTGCTTCTGGATAATTTATACCGAAATTGTACTGTTCTTTTCGAGATAAATCAAAGCTATAAACTTAAATTAGAGATTAGTAAAATATAAAGATTTCTCCTGTTTTTTAGTAATTAAAGTAAGGATTGGCTATTACAGAGAATTACACAGTTATAGATTTGTTGATAAATTTTTTTTAGCTGATAGAAAAAGGCTAGCAGTCATTATCAAAAATGTAAAAATAAATAATATCATTAAAAGCAACTAAAGGAGTGTAAAAATTATTAACATAATAAAAATTGGGTTAATAATTTGTACCAAAATTATAAATTTCTGATATATTATTTGTTAAAAAGTCTATTAAATAAAGAATTGTCTCATCTAATTGATTTAAAGTCAAGTAAGCTATTTAATCATCATTTAAAATAACGAAATTCTAAAGAGAAAAATAATATTCTGAGGGATTTTGAATTATTTGTTAATGTGTATCTAAACTAAAAATTTAAGGTATACTTTAGATTATCAGTAAATTTCTTTTCTCCAAATATTAAAAAACACCAATTTAATTTGAAGAATCGTACTGATAAGAAATAATTTACTTTTATGAATTAATGTCAATCACATATTCTTATATAACTGAATCAATTTATTTGCTAAATAAAAAATACTTATTATTTATTATTTATAATTTGTCAAAATAGACTATATTATCATCAAATTCAAATGAATAGAACCTTGTAGTTATCATAGAAGTTTTTTATAAATTTTAAATAGAAAATTAAATTTTTTAAACTCCTAAAGCTTATGAAGTTAATATTTATTTTTCATCATAAATATAAAATGAATTTATATCTGTATTTTTTTTTGAGCTAAAAATATTTTAGTAATATTAAACATTTCCTCTAGAAAATTAACTAAAATCATAATAAGGCTTTTAATATTCATTGGGATTTAAATAATTAGTTAAATAAGTTTAATCAGTAGTATTTAATGATATTCTAATCTATTAGTAATTAAAAGTTTTAACTTCCAAAATTTATGACAAAAATATTTCAATAATATTATTCTATTTGAAAAAAACATTTGTTATTGTTGATTAGCTAGTAATAAATCCGCTTTTTAATCCTTAGATTAAAGTATCGTTTTAAAACTGATAACCATTTTAAAGTTTTATTAAATAATCAGTCAAATATATAAATTATAGTTTATCTGAAATCAAAAAAACAAAAGTAGAGTTATATTCTTGGTTTTCATAAAATGAATAATCATTTATCTAGTTAGCAATAGTTATATTTAGTACTTATTCCACTTATTCTGATACCTAATTTAAAACAAATATTTATAATATCTGATTTATTTTATCAAGCTAGATAATTGAATTCAATAAACTACTGTAAAATATATCATTTGGTAAATCAAATTTTTCTAATAACGTGATTTAGAAATAAGTATCATTTAGGTATACTTACTTATAAGCTGATGTTTGGTTTTAATAATAATCAGAAAAAATGCTAATTAAATATTAATATTTCTAAGTTGATTGCATAATAGTCAAATAGTCTGAAAATTCTAATTAGGTTTCTAAAAATTTTAGAGATCTATCTTCTTACAAAATAGCTACCTAAATTAATAATTAAAAAAGTTTTATAAAATAAATCAGAAAGTTTTTTATTTACCTAATAAGAACCAGGAAAAACCTATATGTAATAATTTGTTTTATTGAGAATATAGATTTAAAAAATACCTTGAATAGGAAGTAAATCGCATGGAAATTTATTCAATTTTTGTTATATCAAATCATACCAAGCTATTAAACAAATTTTCATTTAATTAAGAAAGACTATTCTATTTTAATAATCAATATATTAAACATAGTAATCATAATCTAAATCAGTTTATTCAAAAACAATTTGCTTTGTGATAAAATTCATCACTTTTATAGAACTATTAGCTAAGCAGCCTCCATATTCTTCAAAAATAAAACTCTTTTAAATTTTTTCCTCTCCAGTAGACATATATTTAAACTAAAAGTCTGGCATATCTTAAAATATTTCAATGTATATTATCTAAAAATTTTAATCCACAAGAGCAAAATAGCATTAATTTGCTCTAATGAGGTAGTAATCTTGATTAAATGAGTTTAATTCAAGAACTTTTTAAGTGAGAAGTGGAGGACTGTCGTTAATTTGTATACATTAGCTAATTTTTTCGCATATTTATGTTTTTTAATTTGGAAAGTAAGAGCTTTGGCAACTATTTACACATTATTATTCTGTAAAAGGCTCTTAGATAAAATCCCATTCAGATTAACAAATTTTTGGTTTTAGTGAACACTCATTCTTTTCCTTATCAAAGTATAAATTAGGACTGCATTGTAAGCAGTTTTATTTAGAATCACATCTAATACATCCTACAATCTAGCATTTAATACAATATTAGCTATCTGCTTATATTTCTCCAACTTCGCAATTTTAAACACATGTAGAAGAATTTAAATTACTTTTATAATAATTCTGAGGACAGCTTATGCAAGAATCTGAACTAGTGCTAAAACAATCTTAGCAACTGCTTGAGCATGGCAAACACTATTATGAAACTAGATTAAATATTTGTCCGCTTGAACATTCAGCTCTAATCTTAGATGCAAGAGTAAAAATAATTGCAAAAAAAGTGCTTATTTTCATTCAAAATTGTATGATTGTTTTATTATCTTTTTGTTATTTTTGAAGTAATTTTTTAATTGGTTTCTCGATTAATTAAAAGAAATTTAATTTAATTATTTAGATAATACTGATCGAATCATTAAGCAAAAATTGAATTAAGTAGAATTTTAAAGTAGTTAGAATTGATATCTAAGTTTTTTTATAATTACAACAAAAATAGATTGATTAGTTATAATATGAAAAAATGAATGAGCTTATTTCTTTTATTAGCCTACTATTTTATGGCTTAATTGCTGAATGGTTTTCTCAGAATACATTTAATTTAATAAATACATCTTTTAAAGAGAGTCATAAAAGAAATATTTATGTTAAAAAAAAATATTTTTAAATTATTATTAAATTTTATGATTTTCAGAAAAATTGTAAAGATTAAAAACAATATATTTTCAAATTTAAACTAATTATTATATTATATTTATATAGTGTATGTTGTATTATTGTTTTGATAAATTAATTAATTTATTAAAATTAAATTTATTTCTAATTTATCTTATAAATTTTATGAGTTTTATTTTATTTTAATTTTTTTATTTAAAAATTTGTACTAATAATAAAAGTTACTTACAATATTTATTAAACATTTTATTCTTGTTGCTGTTTAAAGCTATGAATATTAATAATATAAAATTTAAATCAAAAATAAGAAAAAAATATTCGTTTTTAGAAGAAGTTAAAATACAAAAATCAATACTTTCAATTTTTCGTATTAGATATTTTATTTTTAGATGAGTATACAAAAACAAATAAAATATTTTTTATATTATATGGAAATTATTTATTTTAAAGAATATCAATTAATATTTTTCTTATTCGAAAAGATGGTTGAGTATTGACTCATGATGCTTTCATTAATAGGATATGAAATAGCTTAGTCCTCGTCACATTAATTAG
>NW_002476555.1:30066-49330 GCF_000189635.1 Tetrahymena thermophila SB210
CACATTAATTAGTTATTTGATATTAATAAAAATAAAATAATAAAGTTTGTAATTGTAAAGTAATAAAATCAAGATTAACAATTTATTACCATTAATCTATTATATCAAAGAAGAAATATTACAAAATAATTAGTTAGATCATTAATTAATCTTAGATTTTTTAATTTAAAATAACAACCTGAAAAAGATTAATAAAAAATTATTAAAATTAGTTAATATTATTAAAAGTAAGTAATTTTTGAGTTCAGCAATAAAGGGATTTATATTTACTAATTTTAACTAAGAAATCAAAGAAATTCAATCATTTATTAAATATTTAAAACTAAATTCAAAATTATGTAATGATATTTATAACCAATCTAATAATTAATTAGAAATTAATAACTAATAATTATTGTAATTTCTAATATATTTGTTAAATTAATAAACTCCTTTAAGTAAATAAGCTGAAAAAAAAAATTTGGACTCTGATGATAATTGAAAAATTAATTATATTTTATATTAAAAAATAACATTACATAAATGTTTAATGGAAAATAATTTATTTAACAAATTTAATTTCAGTATTCAAATTATATTTTATCAAAGAAAAAATTGCATATTAACTAATCTATTAGATTTAAAATATTTCCTCTTCAACTTAAACTCATACATTTTTTTATATTGAATTATATCTAATAATTAAATTAAGAAGGTTTTTTAACTAATTTTAATTTAATAAAAACTAGATAAAAGCATAATTTTTAATTTAAATTTAATGTAAGGATTGTAAATTATTTGCAATTTGCTATACCATTAGCTAGATTAATTACCCCTAATATTTTTATTACATTTTATCTTTTAAAGGGTTATTTATTTATTATAAGAATTTTATATTAAAGAAAAAGTGCTTTAAAAAAATTATGATTACTAATACTAATTGTAAGAACTATAAAGTTTAAATTCAATTGTTTAAAAAATTAATAATTTAGTATTTAACTTTAAATCAAATGTTAATTTTGAGTGGAAATTGCACTTTTTAAATGTAAAACCTAATCAAGAGCTCCTTTTTCTTAAATGCCAGACTTACTTTTATCATTTAATTTTAAAAAATATCTATCATTTTTAAATTAGCAAATTTGCATTTTACAAATATCATAGAAATACCAAAAAAAATTATTTACTGAGGGTCTAAGACTAATATCATGAGCTTTGAAAATTAACTTAAAGCAGAACTCAATATTAATAAACAATCATTTACAATAATATTTTTGCTTTTTTAAAAAAGAAGATGAATATAATTTATAGAAAAATAAATAAATGTTTGCTAGTGTTAATTATTATTTTATTAACAAATTTTTATAAAATTAAAATCATTATATGATATGGATAAATATAAATTAATTATTATAAACATAAAATAAATTATAAAATATTTAAAAATAATTTACTACAGGTTATGAGTTAATTTTTATATATTATTTGGTTTCTAAAAAATAGGATCATTGGTGCTAATTTTAACTTAAATATATTATTATTACTTTTGATGTTTAAAAGTTATTTAGTTTATAAAAATCTATTGATAAACTAAATTATTTTTACTAAATATCTAGTTTTAGATTAGAAAGATTAGCACATTTATTCAAAACAAAGCATAAAAGTTGTATACCTTTTACTTCAATTTTATTATCTCTAAAAAAATTATTTCAAATGACTTAAGAAGAAAAGTTTGTTGATAATATAATCTAAAAATATAAAATTAAATAATATGTTCATTTATAAAAAAATTTTTGCTAAAATTATAAAAATTTAAATTAAATTTACTTCAAAAAAAGTGTTAAATTTGTAAGTCTGAAAAAAATTTCCTAAAAGCATACCCTAAATTATCTAATTCCTTCGCTGTAAAGATAATGAGACCTTTAAATTATTTGTATTCATTATCTTAGGCTTAATAGAAGATTTTAATGTATTTATATTTTAATATATCATTTTTTTTATATTTATTTAAAAACTGTCTTCTATGGCTACATATTTTATATTTTGTATATTTTTTAAAATTCTAATCTTTTCTATGGTAAATTAATTTTAATTATATTTTTAAAGATGTTCAAATTAAAAATGGTTAAATTTATTTAACATGGATTAATTTAAGATAAAAAACAAAAATGATATTTTTAAGAACATAAAATTAAAAAGTAGTGTTTAAATCTCATTATTTTATTTATCATAATTTTTAATTAAGAGACTATTTTAATTTTATCATTATTTATTGTTCAAATGTTAATTAATATTTTTATTTAATTTATCATCGCTGGTTATTGATAATCCAAATTCATCATTACAAGTATAAGTTTACATGTTTGCAGTTTCAGTAAGAGCTAATTCTTTGGGTGAATTCTAGAATTTATCTTAACTATCATATTTATGCATACCTTTTTAATATAAAATGAAAATTATTTAATATTTTAAGAAGTTGGTAATTTACTTAGTGGACTTTCTTTCGCTTTTCTTGAATAGTATGACCATTTCTCTCTCATGCCCTTGAGAGAATTTATCTTTTTATGTTATCCAATGATAGTTTCGTTTCCAGATAATAAAGTAAATCTATTGGTTTATGACTATTTTTCTAATTTAGGAGAAAGGATTTAATTTCTTTAGAGTTGAAAGTGCTCTTGCAAAGATTCTTAATTAAAGAAGCTATGTTGTTTAAAGTATTTAACTAAATGTTTAACTTTATTTTTAACTAACTTTATTTTCAAAAGAGAGCTTACTTTTATTTAACCTTATTAAATTTGAATATTTTCAAATAAAGAAGGGTATTTTGATATACAATATAAGAAGCAATTTTAGATAGTACTTCTTTTTTATCTGTCATTTTGTATTGTAATTAGACATATTCCAATCACCAGTTAAGTTATAAATTTAAGATTTAAAAAAATTAATATTGTAATTAAAATAGCTTCTAAAATCAAATTTATATTTGTTACACTAGCAATAATCTAAGTTAAATTTAGAGATAAAGCACATAAAATTGCTGATCTTTATAATAAATTGTTGAAATTCTAAACTGTGAAAGGCTTGGCCTTAAATATTATATAAATCTATAATAAGATAACAGCATTTAGCATGCTCAACTATTTTAATTTTAAAATAAAATAAGTATATTTATTCATTTTATAAATAGAAATAGGGAATAAAGTTATTTTAAATTGATTTGTATTTATTTATTAAAACAATTAATAACTAACTTACTTTTAATAAAATATTCTGTTGAAGTAATGTAGTTATCAAAATTAGAATTGATTTATAAAATAATTTAGCAAATTCCCAATAATAATACTTTTCTTTATATCCAGCAAATATAAAAGAATACTTTATTTCAGTAAAGATTGGCCATTTTTTCATTTTCCCATTTCTAATTTTTAAAAATAAAAATAGTGGAACAATAACTACCCAAAAAACTAGTAATGGTATGCAGTAGAATATAACATATGGTTTATGATATTAAGGGTCGTAGCATAATATATTTACATCTAAATCAAGATAGCTTTTATCACCAATTTATAGGCAATTCAAAGACCTGCTAAATAGCATAATAATCATCGGATAAAAATAAAGATAAATGAAGATACATGCAGTATTTAAGTATTTAAAAATATTTGTATTTTTTTTAAAATACCTTAAAATAAAGCCAAATATTAAATAAAGAGAGAGTACAGAAAGTGGTAAACATAATGACCACAAGGATTAATAAAACCATAAAGGTTTTAAGTTTGGATATCTTGAAAAAAAGCAATCAATAGATTTGCTTGTTAGGCTCATAGAATTTCCGGATACCTAAATTGGAATCTTAAAATAGTTAGGAATATTAAAATTAAAAAAGCTCAATAAAGACAATATCTGAAGGTGATCAGTTAAAATTTTGGAAATTATCTAAGGCTTATCTTATTATCTTACTATATTATATTTAAATTAATTAATATTTATGCATAAAAACAATAAATTAAATTAAATTTTATTTAAAAAAGCTTATTTTATAAATTATTTAAAAATTTAAGCTAATAAAATACACGTTGACCCTAAATAGACTAAATCCATTTTAGTGATAAAGTAGCCTGCTAACTTAGCTTGCTATTTATTGATTATATTTCTTAAAAGGGCAAATATATAGTAAAAGATGATAATGAATAAAACTAAATTTTATGTGATTATGATATAGCTATTTCCCTCACAACTGTAGCATTCTCCCTAACTAAATATTTATTGATACCTTTTGCCCCATATTTCTCCATAGGTATCACACGAGTAGCAAAGAGGACCTTTATATCCAGCTATACAATATTCCTAAAAAAAAATATGTTAAAATTTATTTTAAAAAATTCCTTATTGTTTAAAAATGACTGTTAAATTGTTCAGAGTTTGTAAATATATTTAATTTAAATTCTTTCAAATTTTTATTTTGGAGGTGATGAATCTATAAATAATAAATAATAATATTTACTTTAGATAATTTTGACTCAGCTTAGCATAAATTAGGATGAAAATTACAATATATTATCTAATCTGTAAATTTATTTTCTCTCCAATATCCATTTTTTAAAAGAATTTTTGACTGATAGCATTTAATAGCTGAATCAGGACACTATAAGCAAGAACTATCTTACAAGCTTAAAGAGTATTTACCTTCAGGGCAATCCTCACAAACTATTGAGTTGCTTTAACGCTTCGTAATTTAACCCAATTAACAGCTATTGAAATTAATAGTGATGTTTTTATAAAGTTAGTACTGCTTTAAATATACATTCCCCTTTGAATCAGAAATTTTTGGAAATAAATTTGAAACAACTTGCAAGATCATTTAATTATTTGGCTTATATATAATTTATGCATTCAGTTTAAATCCATTGTTTGTAAATTACTTTGATTACAACTCTCCAAGACATTATATTTACTATGAAGATTAGTCCCACTACAAAGAAACACTAATTTACTACAATATTGATTAAACTTCAGTGCTGTATTATTAAGTGCGAATATAATTAGCATCACTAGGTATAAAGATAGGTTTATCCTCCTCATCAAGCAATTAAATTTTGTTAAAAGTTATTTAATCTCCACTTAAAAATTAATTGACATAAATTTAATTATTTTTATTTTCTATTATTTATGTTTTCCTTGATGTTTCTATATCCTTTAAATTAATCTTAATACTTCTCAATGTAGATCCTAAATTATTTCCATATAGCTTTGCAAAATTTTAAGAGATTATATTATTATTATTGATTTTCTTCATAAAATCTAATACAAAATCAGGAATTATTTATTAATAATAGATTCCGCCACCAATCAAGGCCTTATTTGAAGAAATTACAGAATTTTCCATCACCAAATTGGAATTCACCAAATTAATAGCTCCACCTGTAGATAATTAAGCCTAATTATTTATAAAAGCGCTCTTTTATATAGTTAGACTAGCAATTTCAAAACTATTCTTTATACTTAAAGCTCCTCCATTTTATGATTAGCATTGATTTAGCTTAAAAACTGTATTTTTTATTTAAATGAATTAATTATCAGTAGCATAAATAGATCCTCCATTACCAATAGTATTTGTGTTATTTATAAAATGACTGTTATTTATTGTAATATTATTACATTAATTTATTAGTATAATCGAGGAATGCAAATTATCATAAAATAAAGTATTTTTGATTTAAATTTTATCTAAAAATAACATATCTATGTTTATAAACTCCATTACAGGATTTTATAATGTAAAATCTATAAATGAAGAAGAATGGATTTATGTTTTACCAATTAAATTTTACTGATTAATTTTTAAAATTGTTATTTAATTTTTAGTTGAATTTATATTTTGAATATCACAGTCTGTATAGCTAAGTATAAATATTATAGAAGGCTAACTTAAATATACTATTGAATTTTCAATAGTAAAATTGTTTACAGATAACTATAATGCATTTATAGTGAAACAATTTAAAGAAGTATTTAACTTTTAAATGATTATATCAGAGATTTATATTTATTCAGATTGGGTATCAAGTGAAATATCAGTAGAATTTTGCAAGTTCAAATTTTACAAAATATAATATTTAGATAAATATTATAAATTGTCTAACTTAATTGGTTATAATTATATCAATTGTAGTTAATAACAATTATCAACCTCTATGTGTTAAATCTAAGAAATTGTGGCTCCTTATATATTTAAAACCTATGAAAATAAAACTTACTATAATATTAAATTTGTCACGTTGAAAAAATTTGATAGAGATAATTGAAATACATTTATGTAGCTAGAGTTTTGTATTTTAATATCAGTTATTATAACTTAATAATTATTATTCATTTAAAATATAGTATTTCCATTCATCTTAGAGATGTTTATATGTTAAATAAAAACATTACTATTGTTTGTTAAAGTAAATATTATCTATTGCGATAATATATCTATTATATCTACTTACTCAATTACAACTAATTTACAGTTTTGAATTATTATTTAATTCTTACCTTCTCTGCTATTGTCGAATTTGATATTTTTAAAAAAAACTTTATCAAAATCAGATAAATTGAGTGAGTTCTAAATGTTTAAAGTAATGTTAAACATTTAAAAGTTTTTCATTTATTATTTCTAGTTAAATACTATCGTATTTTATATAGATAAATTCATATTTTTAAGATAAAAGTTTTCTATATATGATGGGTAATCGTTGCTTTCTGAGTATTACCAACAAATATTCTCTTTTTGAGATGAAGATTAAATAATCAAAGTAATTTAGGTATTTGAATCAATATTTTAGGGATTATATAAATTGTCACTTATACCTTAAATACACTATTAATCTTAGTAATTAATTTGTAATAGTGATATTTATTGATTAAAACTTTGTATTGAATCAAAATTTTAAAATAATTATATGGTTGAGTAAAGATTTTCTATTGGTCTATTTTATTGTTGTATGTTTATATAGCAATTTTAATTTTATTGTAAAGGCATTATTTAATGCTATACATTATCTAAAGAGGAAAGTAAAAGTTCTAAATAGGTTTAATAGTTTTAGTCTCTAATGATTTTCATATTTAATAACTATTAGTAAGTTTTATTGACTTCATAAACAAGCTGAAAATCAGATAAATATTCCATTTTTATGAGAGAAAGTTTATTTTTTTATATAATAATAAAATAGTTGTTATATTTTGTGTTAATAAAATTATCAACTTCTTTTATTCCTTTGTCAATAATAGGAAATTATTATTAAAAACTTAAACCATTATAAATTATGATATCATTTGGGCATATGGAATAAACAAAATCTGAGTCATATGAAATTTTAGCTTATTTTAGACAAGCATTCTAGAGGGTTGTAATTAAATTTAACTTATAAGAGAATACCAAAGTTAAACTTTAATTGTTAACTACATATATTAGCTGCCTAAAGGGATCGCTTACTACATTTGTAACTCTATAGTACTAGGATAATTAATATGAATACAAAATTTATATAACTTAAAGATTTATTATGTATGCCATAATATTATTATCCTCTTAAATAATTAAACAGATAAGCTATTAGCTACCTTATTAAGGATCATTACTGTTAATCCTTTCTTCATAATCAAAAGGAATATTCCACCAATTGTTTTAATAAGATTCAAATTATTTTATTTGCAATTTGAAAGCAAATTTAATTGTAGCAATACTTGAAAATTTGATTAAATCTATTTTTTGATAGTTTATATCATAAATTTAAAGGAAATTTGATGAAGGAAGAACTATAAATTAACTGCATATAAGCGACATAGAAACATCTCCCTCAATAAAATTAACCAAATTTAGTTCAGTTACATTTTTATCATTTAAATTGATTTTGCTAAGCTAATAATTCTACTAGTATAATAATAATATTTAATTATCAACATTATCATAGAAATAATTGTCAGGTAGACTAATTAATTTTACTTTTTGTAACAAAATCAACTTTTTTTATTATAAATCAGCTTAAACTATGTTAATATATTAGAATTAGATAAATAAAAATTAACAATCTTTGATCAAAATCAATTATGTAAAATAAGGGTATATGTTTTATTATGAAGGCTCGAAAAGTAAGTTATCAACAAGTTAAGAATTTTAATACAAATTTAAGGAGAGATTTAGAATACTATAACTTACAAAGAATTCATTCTTGATATTTAAATGTTATAATTTTTAGTATTAAAGCAATTTAGTAGGGCTAGCATAAAGTATTTCTGTCAGATCAAAAGCAATTATATATGTGTAAGTCTAAACGATCATCAAAGATTACTGCGTATTTAGATAAACTTATACTATAGAAGTAGTATTATAGTTTTATAAAGATATCGTTTCTATAAATTACATACTAGGAAATTAAAATGTTAATATAAACTAATTTGAATATAAAAAAGCTATATTCTTGTTTTTATCCATCAAAACACCTTGGATGTTATTTACATCAATTCTAAAGTTTGTAAAATTCAGGGTTAAATAATTAAAAAGATAAATAGTTGGACTGCTATCAACTACTATCAAGCTAGTCTATTCTTAATAATAATAAACTGCATTTTCAGCAAATTATGCGACACATTGATAAAGGAATAATTATTAATTTCCTGGAATATTAATGATGTTTACTTATTTTAATGACCCTGTTAATCCAATCAATATTTTATGATCGCCATCATAGAATAAGCTTGTATTATTATATCTATACTCAAACAAATAGTTAGAACTTTGAAAGTCCTATTTGCTAAAAAAATTGACATTTTAGTTAAAAAAAACTACTACTAACTAGTCTTACTTACTTATCAAAGGTATATTTTAGTAAACATTTTAAGTCATTCCTAGTTGCTATCTCTATAAATAATAGTAAAGTTTATTAAAAATATATTTATTTTTTAATATAATTCTAACAAATGAATTTTCAATGTCAAATCATTAAAATATGTTTAAATTTTTAAGGCTCAAAATATTAAATGAATTTTAGAATTTTAAATAAAAACTGAAATGATATTTGATAATAAATAAGTTTCTAATATTTAACATGGGGTGGGATCTAGGGTAATTATATATTAATTGTTTGTTTTATGCTTTTTATAAATAGATCTCATCTATTTAAATTATTATTTTCTAAAATGTTTACCCCATTTTATAATTTAATAAAAAAATTTTAAAAGGAAATTAATATATTTACATTTTAAGTAGGGTATTTTGATATTTATGCTGTAATTAAATCAAAAATTTAAATGTGCTAATAGTAAAATACTATCTAATTATCATCACATTGAACAAAAAAGCTTGGATAAGAATATTAGAAGCTATATTCTATGAATTTATATGTCTTTTCCAAGACCTATTTTAATTAATAATATTTTTTAAAAAATTAAAATATTATAAGTTGAATTACATTTATTGAGTATATCATTTTATTAAAAGTGAGAGCAACTAAAATTTACTAATTTAAACAGTACTCGTACTTAAGAACATTAGATTCTAATTTTATAATTATTTATGTCTGTGGCTCATTTTATGTATTTTATAGATAAAAGACGTTTTCCTTTACCCATATGAAGGATACTAAATTCCAATCAACAATAACGATTGAGAGATCAAATGTAAAATTTAATTTTATAAAAACTAATTCATTATTAGTTTTAATAACGTCGTAAATGATTAAATTTTATGTGAAATTATCATATAATGCAATTTTATTATTTTGTAAATTAATATCTTAAATTACATAATTTTATTTAAAATTATAAATGCTAAATGGATTGTTGAATAAATTATTAATCCAAAAAACTCCATCTTAAGATGAAAAACTATGAATTTAAGTATTGTCATCATTTTCTATACTCCCTAGTAGATAGCAATCTTCTAGTTAACTTTTAATAATAACCATATTACTTGTATCTATTATATTTTCAGACTTTTGAATATATTACAAATTCTCATCTAAAAAATAAAACTAAATAGCTTTTTCTGCATATAAAGAGGCATCAGTTTTAGCATCTATTCTCATAAATTGCTTTAATTCCATGTCAAATCTATAAAAATAGCTTTGATCATAATAAAAAACATATCTATCATTAAAAACTTGAATATAATAACCATTAATTGCTTCTGGATAATTTATACCGAAATTATAGAGCTCATTTCGAGATAAATCAAAGCTATAGACTTATATAAAAGACTAGTGAAATATGAAGATTTCTCCTGTTTTTTAGTAATTAAAGTAAGGATTGTCCATTACATAGAATTACACAGTTATAGATTTGTTGATAAATTTTTTTTAGCTGATAGAAAAAGGTTGGCAGTCATTATTTAAAAAATAAAAATAAATAATATCATTAAAAGCAACTAATGGATTGTAAACATCATGAACATAATAGAAATTGGGTGTAGAGTTTGTACCAAAATTATAAATTTCTGATATATTGTTTGTTAAAAAGTCTATTAAATAAAGAATCGTCTCATCTAATTCATTTAAAGTCAAGTAAGCTATCTAATCATCATTTAAAATGACAAAATTCTAAAGAGAAAAATAGTAAGCTGAAGGATTTTGAATTATTTGTTCACTTGTATCTAAACTAAAAATTTAAGGAATACTTTATATTATTAGTAAATTTCTTTTCTCCAAATATTAAAAAACACCTATTATATTTGAAGAATCGTACTGATAAGAAATAATTTACTTTTATGAATTAATGTCAACCACATATTCTTATATAACTGAATCAAATTATTTGCTTAATAAAAAATACTAATTATTTATTATTTATAATTTGTTAAAATACACTAGATTATCTTTTAGTTCAAATGAATAGAACCTAGTATTTATCATAGAAATTTTTTATAAATTTTAAAAAGAAAATTTAATTTTTTAAACTCCTAAAGCTTATGAATTTAATCTCTATTTTTCATCTTGAATATAAAATAAATTTATATCTTTATTTTTATTTAAGCTAAAAATATTTTAGTAATAGCGAGTGTTAACTGTAGAAAATTAACTAAAATCTTAATTAGGCTTTTAATTTTCATTAGGATTTAAATACTTAATTAAGTAAGTTTAATCTGTAGTATTTAATGATATTCTAATTTATTAAAAATTATTAGTTTAAACTTCGAAAATTTATGACAAAAATATTTCAATAATATTATTCTATTTGAAAAAAACATTTGTTATTGTTGATAAGCTTGTAATAAATCCGCTTTTTAATCCTTAGATTAAAGTATCGTTTTAAAACTGATAACCATTTTAAAGTTTTATTAAATAATCAGTCAAATTGATAAATTATAGATTATCTGAAATTAAGAAAACAAAAGTAGAGTTATATTCTTAGTTTTCATAAAATGAATAATCATTTATCTAGTTAATAAAAGTTATATTTAGTACTTATTCCACTTATTCTGATACCTAATTTAAAACAAATATTTATAATATCTGATTTATTTTATCAATCAAGATAATTGAATTTATTAAATTACTGTAAAATATATCATTTGTTAAATCAAATTATTCTAATAATGTGATTTAGAAATTAGTATCATTTAAGTATACTTACTTATAAACAGATGTTTGTCTTTGCAAAAAATCAGAAAAAGTGCTAATTAAATATTAATATTTCTAAGTTGATTACATAATATTTATATAGTCTGAATATAATAATTAGGTATCTAAAAATTTTAGAGATCTATCTTCTTACAAAATAGCTACCTAAATTAATAATTAAAAAATTTTTATAAAATAAATCAGAAAATATTATATTTACCTAATAAGAACCGACAGTAATCTATATATAATAGTTTGTTTTGTTGAGAATATTGATTTAAAAAATACCTTGAATAGGAAGTAAATCGCATGGAAATTTATTCAATTTTTATTGTATCAAATCATACCAAGCTATTAAACATGTTTTCATTTAATTAAGAAATACTATTCTATTTTAATAATCAATATATTAAACATAGTAATCATAATCTAAATTAGTTTAATCAAAAACAATTTGCTTTGTGATAAAATTTATCACTTTTATAGAACTATTAGCTAAGCAGCCTCCATATTCTTCTAAAATAAAGCTCTTTTATTAGTATTAATAATATCCATTAGCAATATAATTAAAATAAAAGCCTTGCATATCTTAATATATTTCGATGTAAATAATCTAAAAATTTTAATCCACAAGAGCAAAATAACATGAATTTGCTCTAATGAGGTAGTAATCTTGATTAAATGAGTTTAATTCGAGAACTTTTTAAGTAAGCAGTGGAGGACTGTCGTTAATTTGTATACATTAGCTAATTTTTTAGCATATTTATGTTTTTTAATTTGGAAAGTAAGAGCTTTGGCAACTATTTACACATTATTATTCTGTAAAAGGCTCTTAGATAAAATCCCATTCAGATTAACAAATTTTTTGTTTTAGTGAACACTCATTCTTTTCCTTATCAAAGTATAAATTAGGGCTGCATTGTAAGCAATTTTATTTAGAATCACATTTAACACATCCTACAATCTAGCATTTAATACAGTATTAGTTATCTGCTTATATTTCTCCAACTTCGCAATTTTAAACACATGTAGAAGAATTTAAATTACTTTTATAATAATTCTGAGGACAGCTTATGCAAGAATCTGAACTAGTGCTAAAACAATCTTAGCAACTGCTTGAGCATGGCAAACACTATTATGAAACTAGATTAAATATTTATCCGCTTGAACATTCAGCTCTAATCTTAGATGCAACAATAAAAATAATTGCAAAAAAACAGCTTATTTTCATTCAAAATTGTATGATAGTTTTATTATCTTTTTTTTTCTTTTGAAGCAGTTTTTTAATTGATTTCTTGATTAATTTAAAGAAATTTATATTTAATTATTTAAATAATGTTAATCAAATTATTAAGCAAAAATTGTATTCAGTAGAATTTAAACATAGTTAGAATTAATAATTGAGTTTTATTATCTTTTCAACTTCTGATTTTTTTTTTTCCTAACAAAAATAGATGGATTGGTCTTTATTATAATTCGTTTAAATTATGAACACTTAATTATAGTGGTTATTTTGATGATAAAAACTTTTTGAAAAAGCTAAAACAAATAGATTAATAAAATAATTTGATATTTTTCTTTTAAAATAGTTAGTTTTCTTTATTTTTTAAAAAAATTACATTTTTAACAAATTTGTATATAAAGTATGAAAAAACTTTATTCAAGCTAATTTAATTTATTTTTTAAATGTACTTTTAAAGTATTACCTAAATTTTTTATTCACTTTCAAGCTATCTTATATAATAAGCTAAAATGAATTGGTAAATATATAAATTAAATGTAATAAGTAAAAGTATTTATAAAAGTTTATGAAATAGAATAAACAGCAAGTAAACTTAAATTTATCTAGCTTAAAATTTAAATAGTTTTTATTTATGAAGTATTAATAATTAGCATAAATATAATTATTTATTATAGAATAAAAATAAAATAATGATAAGATTAAGCACAAGCTTAAACATAAAAATAATTATTTATTAAATTTTTCATATAAATTTTGTAAAAATTTATTGACGCAAAATACATAGAATTAAAAAGTAGCATTTTATCTCATTATCTTATATATAATTATTTTTAAATAAATGAATATATTAATTTTATCATTATTTTTTGGTAAAATGATTTAAATTTTTATTTAATTTATTTTCACTTGTTATTTATATTCCAAATTCATCGTGAGAAGTGTTAGAAGTGTAACTTTACATATTTTCAGTAAGAGCTATTTCTTTGTGTGTATTCTAGATTTTATCTTAACTATCTAATGAATGTACATCTTTTTAATAAAAAATGGAAATTATTTAGTATTTTAAGAAATAGATAATTTACTTATTGGACTTTCTTTTGTTTTTCTTGTATAATATGACCATTTCTCTCTCATACTCTTGAAAGAATTTATCTTTTTATGTTGTCTAATGATATTTTCATTACCAGATAATAAAGTAAATCTACTGGCTTACTACTATAGTTCTAATTAAGGAGAAAAAATTTAAGTTCTTTAGATATTAAAATGTTATTGCAAAGATTCTTAATTGAAAAAGTTGTATTGCTTTAAGTACTTAACTAAATGTTTAACTTTGTTTTTGACTAACTTTATTTTCAAAAGAGAACTTACTTTTACTTAGCCTTACTAAACTTAAATGTTTTCAAATAATGAAGGATATTTTGATATAAAATATAGGAGGCAATTTTAGATTCTACTCCTTTTTTATCTGTCATTTTGTATTGTAATTAGACATATCCCAATCACCAGTTAAGTTATAAATTGAAGATTAGAAAATATTAATAATGTAATTAAAATAGCTTCTAAAATAAAATTCATATTTGTAACACTGGCAATAATTTAAGTTAAATTTAGTGACAATGCACATAAAATTGCTGATCTTTATAATAAATTGTTGAAATTCTAAATTGTGAATGGCTTAGCTTTAAATATTATATAAATCTACAATAAGATAATTGCATTTAGCATGCTCAACTATTTTAATTTTAAAATTAAATGGTATATTTATTCGTTTTATAAATAGAAAAAGGGAATAAAGTTAATTTAAATTGATTCGTATTTATTTATTAAAACAATTAATAATTTACTTTTAAGAAAGAATTTTGCTGAAGTAATGTAGCTATCAAAATTAGAATTGATTTATAAATTAATTTTGCAAATTCCCAATAATAATACTTTTCTTTATATCCTGCAAATATAAAAGAATACTTTATTTCAATAATGATTGACCATTTTTTTATTTTTCCATTTCTAATTTTTAAGAATAAAAATAGCGGAACAATAATTGCCCAAAGTAGTAGTAATGGTAAGCAGTAGAATATAACATACGGCTTATGATCTTAAGGGTCGTAGCATAATATATTTATATCTAAATCAAGATAGCTTTTATCACCAATTTGTATGCAATTCAAAGACCTGCTAAATAGCATAATGATCATAGGATAAAAATAAAGATATATGAAGATACATGCAGTATTTAAGTATTTAAAAATGTTTGTATTTTTTTTTAAATAACTTAAAATAAAGCCTAATATTAAATAAAGCGAGAGTATAGAAAGTGGTAAACATAGCGACCACAAAGACTAATAAAACCATAAAGGTTTTAAATTTGGATATCTTGAAAAAAAGCAATCTATAGACTTGCTTGTTAAGCTCAAAGAATTTCCTGACACCTATATTGGAAGCTTAAAATAGTTAGGAATATTAATATTAAAAAAGCTCAGCAAAGACAGTATCTGAAGGTGATCAGTTAAAATTTTGGAAATTATCTAAGGTTTATCTTATTATCTTACTATATTATAATTAAATTAATATTAATACATTTTTTTAATTATAAAATAGTAAATTAAATCTAAATTAAATTTAAAAAAATAAAAATTATTTCATAAATTATATGCTAAATTTAAGCTAATAAAATACACGTTGATCCTAAATAGACTAAATCCATTTTAGTGATAAAGTAACCTGCTAATTTAGTTTGTTATTTATTAATTATATTTCTTAAAAGTGCAAATAAATAGCAAAAAATGATTATGAATAAAACTAAATTTTATGTAATTATGAAAAAGCTATTTTCCTCACAACTGTAGCATTCTCCCTAACTAAATATTTATTGATATTTTTTACCCCAAATTTCTCCAAAAGTATCACATGAGTAGCAAAGAGGACCTTTGTATCCAGTTATACAATATTCCTTAACAAAAAAATACATTAAAAATTATTTTATAAAAATTCCTTTTAATTTAAAAATAATGGTTCAATTTTTCAGAGTTTGTGAATATTTTTTAATTAAAATTCATTTCAAATTTTTGAAATAATGAATCTAAATATATTCTCTTTCTCCCTCCTTTTTGGTTAAAGCCAATCTAAAATGGACTCTAATACTTATCAACCACATAAAAAAAAAATATTTACTTTAGATATTTGTGATTCAGCTTAGCATGAATTAGGACGAAAATGACAATATATTATTTAGTCTGTAAATTCGTTTTCTCTCCAATATCCATTTTTTAAAAGAATTGTTGACTGGTAGCATTTAACAGCTGAATCAGGACAATGTAAGCAAGAACTATCTTACAAACTTAGTGAGTATTTTCCTTCAGGGCAATCCTCGCAAACTATTGAGTTGCTTTGCTGCTTAGTAATTTAGCCCAATTAACAACTATTAAAATTGATAGTGATGTTTTTATAAAGTTATTACTGCTTTAAATATACATTCCCTTTTGAATCAGAAATTTTTGGAAATAAATTGGAAACAATTTGCAAGATCATTTAATTATTTGGTTTATACATAATTTATGCATTCAATTTAAATCCATTGTTTGTAAATTACTTTGATTACAGCTCTCCAAGACACTATATTTACTATGTAGATTAGTCCCACTATAAAGAAACGCTAATTTACTACAATATTGATTAAACGTCATTACTGTATTATTAAGTGTTAGTATTATCATTACTAGGTATAAAGATTGGATGGTCCTCTTCATCAAGTAATTAAATTTTATTAAAATTTATTTAGTCTCCACTTTTAAATGAATTGACATAAATCTAACTATTTTAATTTTCTATTATTTATGTTTTCTTTGATGTTTCTATATCATTTAAATTAATCTTAATACTTCTCAATGTAGATCCTAAATTATTTCCATATAACTTTGCGAAATTTTAAGAGATGATGTTATTATTAATGATTTTATTTGTCAAATCTAATACAAAATCAGGAATTATTTATTAATAATAGATTCCACCACCAATTAAAGCCTAATTTGAAGAAACTACAGAATTTTCCATCATTAAATTGGAATTTACCAAATTGATAGCTCCACCTGTAGATAATAAAGCCTAATTATCTATAAAAGCACTCTTTTTTATAGTTAGACTAGCCATTTCAATATTATTCTTTATACTTAAAGCTCCTCCATTTTATAATTAGCATTAATTTTGTTTAAATACTGTATTTTTTATTTAAATAAATTAATTATCAGTAGCATAAATAGATCCTCCAGTACCAATTGTATTTGTGTTATTTATAAAATGACTCTCATTTATCGTAATATTATTACATTAATTCATTATTATTATTGAAGAATACATATTATCATATAATAAAATATTTTACACTTAAATTTGATCTAAAATTATTACATGTGCGTTTATAAATTCCATCACAGGATTTTATAAAGTAAAATCTATAAATGAAGAAGAATGGATTTATGTATAACTAATAAAATTTTGCTAATTAATTTTTAAAATGGTTATTTAATTTTTAGATGAATTTATATTTTGAATATCACAGTCTGTATAGCTAAGTATAAATATTACAGAAGGCTAACTTAAATATACTATTGAATTTTAAATAGTAAAATTGTTTAAAGATAACTATAATGCATTTATTGTGAAACAATTTAAAGAGGTATTTAATTTCTAAATAATTATATCAGAGATTTGAGTTTATTCAGACTAAGTAACAAGTGAAATATCAGTAGAATTTTGCAAGTTCAAATCTTACAACATATAATATTTAGATAAATATTATAAATTTTCTAACTTAATTGGTTATAATTATATCAATTGTAGTTAATAACAATTATCAACCTCTATGTGTTAAATCTTAGAAATTGTGGCTCCTTATATCTTTAAAACCTAAGAAAATAATACTGACTATATGATAAGATTTGTAGCATTAAAAAAATTTGATAGAGATAATTGAAATACATTTATGTAGCTAGAGTTTTGTATTTTAATATCAGTTATTACTACTTAGTAATTGTTATCCATTTAAAATATAGTATTTCCATTCATCTTCGAGATGTTTATATTTTAAATTATAACATTGCTATTGTTAGTTAATGTAAATATTATCTATTGAGATAATATATCAATTATATCTACTTACTCGATTATAACTAATTTGCAGTTTTGAATTATTATTTAATTCTGACCATCTCTCTAATTGTCGAATTTGATATTTTAAAAAAGAACTTTATCAAAGTCAGTTAAAGTCAGTGAGCTCTGAATGTTTAAAGTCATGTTAAACATTTAAAAGTTTTTCATCTATTTTTTCTAATTAAATACTATTGCATTTTAAAGAGATAAATTCATATTTTTAAGATAAAAGTTTTCTATATAAGATGAGAAATTGTTTTTATCTGAGTATAACCAACAAATATTCTCTTATTGAGATGAAGATTAAATAGTCAAACTAGTTTTGGTATTTGAATCAATATTTTAGAGATTATATAAATTGTCACTTATACCTTAAATGCACTATTGATCTTAGTAATTTATTTGTATTAGTGATAATTGTTGATTAAAACTTTTTATTGAACTAAAACTTTAAAATAATTATACGGTTGTGTAAACATTTTCTATTGGTCTGTTTTACTGTTGTATGTTAATATAGCAATTTTAATTTTATTGTAAAGGAACTATTTAATGCTATACATTATCATAAGAGGAAAGTAAAAGTTCTATATAAGTTTAATAGTTTTAGCCTCTAGTGACTTTCATATTTAATAGCTATTAATAAGTTTTATTGACTTCATAAACAAGTTGGAAATCAGATAGATATTCCATTTTTATGAGAGAAAGTTTATTTTTTTATATAATAATAAAATAGTTGTTATATTTTGTACTAATAAAATTTTCAACTTCTTTTATTCCTTTGTCAACAATCGGAAATTATTATTAAAAACTTAACCCATTATAAATTATGACATCATTTGGACATATGGAATAAACAAAATCTGAGTCATATGAAATTTTAGCTTACTTTAAACAGGCATTCTAGAGGGTTGTAATTAAATTTAACTTATAAGAGAATACCAAAGTTAAACTTTAATTGTTAATTACATATATCAACTGCCTAAAGGGATCAATTACTACATTTGTAACTTTAGAGTATTTAGATAATTAATATGAATACAAAATTTATTTAGTTTAAAGATTAATTATGTATACCATAATATTATTTTCTTCTTAAACAATTAAACAGATAAGCTTTTAGCTATCTTATTAAGGATCATTACTATTAATCCTTTCTTCATAATCAAAAGGAATATTCCACCAATTGTTTTAATAAGACTAAAATTATTTTATTTGCAATTTTAAAACAAATTTAATTGCAGCAATACTTGAAAATTTGATTAAATCTATTTTTTGATAGTTTATATCATAAATTTAAAGGAAA